>NC_030858.1:32280783-32396479 GCF_000208745.1 Theobroma cacao
ATTTTTTATTTATTTTATTTTATTCTATATTTATATTTATTTATTATTATTATTATTATTTTTAATTTATGTGTCTACAAGGTGTTGTTTTTTTTTCTTACTTTTTTGTATCCTTTTCTTTTTTCCTGTTGTTTGGTGTTGTTTTTTACTTTTATGATTTTCACGTTGGTTTTTGCTTAGCAGGTTGGTTTGGTTTGTTATTTGTTTTGGCTTGGTTGTTTACTCAGTGTTTCAAATGTGGTTTATTTTGGTTTGTTCTTTTGCGTTGTTGGTTTACTCTGGTTGTATGTATAAGGAATTATTGTTCCTTGATTAAAAAAATCGACACCCACTAAAGTGGGGGGCACCACTCTAGTGTGTGTTTGTGTGTATATAAGATTTTCATTTTTGGTGAATGAAATAAATGTAGTCCTTCAAAGAGAAGAATGTTAGAGCTAAAAAAGTCTCAACAGCACAACTTGTCAAAGCAAAGAAACCTCGTTAACAAACAGAAAAAAAATTAAGAGCTGTTGCTCAATCTTGCAAAATCAATCACTTTCATAGATACAATGTTCATTTTCATTTGAAAATCAGCTACTACTCTTCTTTAGACCACCCTTTTCTCAGTATTAAACCTTGACCTGTGGGGGAGGATGTCTCGACCCAAACCCCAAGGGCCAAGACCGACACACGAGTCACATAGGCAAAGCCCACAATTCTCAAGCAAGCCTCGTATAGATATGGCAAGCACATAGACATAATCAATATTTCACAAGTCTATAGTGATGCATTTCATCACACAAATCCAAGCATAGCACTAACACACTACCCATAATATATATATATATCACTTAGCAGAAGTACACTCGTGTACTAGTTACAAGAGCTATACATTAACCAACATTAGTGGGTCGAAGCTCATACACAACAATCCATAGATTATAAATTACAATGGCATTACAATGCCATCAAAATAAAACAACTAGTACTTGTACCAAAACTAGCAGAGTGGACTCGTAGATCAAAGATATTGCTTTTACCTTCGTTCTGAAATGGTGAGTTTGTATGCTTTTACCTTTGCAAAACGGACTGATTTGTGCTTACGCAGAAAGGATATTTGCAAATAAACAATTCACTTATAATAAACAATGACAAGTGTAACCTTCACATATCATAAGTTTGAGAACTGATGACAATCTTAATTCATGAATATAATTTTTTTTTGTATGAAACTTTATGCAAATTAACATATTAACTACTGAAATGATCTTGCAACATCATTAGGATACATGTATATGTCTATATTCTAACATAACTATGATGATATAAGTCTTACAATATGAAAGAACCCATAATTCATGAATTGAAATTTCTGGATAGCAATCAATATATATGTATATGTATATATATAAAGGGCATTTTTATTCTGTATTCTTATGAAAATATTATTAAAATATAGTCAAGGCTAATTTTATTTTTTTGGTATAAATATGTGATTAAATTATAGTCAAGGGTAATTTAATCTTTCGGTATAAATATTTTATTATATTTTAGTTAAGGGTATTTTGTCTTTTGGTATAAGCATTTTCCTCTTTTGATAAAAAATAATTCAAATATTATAATAATGGGTAGTTTTATCATTTTATCATTTATTCTTTGATTATTTTAAAGTTATTTTTATTAATCAAATATTAGAATAAATCATAATAGCAATTTTTATCTTATTTCATTAAATGAACCAAACCACATAATAATCATACTATTTTATTTTTATTTTATTCTATTCACACATAATAATTATTTTATTTTATTTTATTTCATTTCACGAACCAAATGTGTCGTGGTGCAGGGAGATGTTTGTGGTCTGATGATTTGGCTGAATTTAAAGGTTGATTTTGCTTTTTGACTCCTGAATGTTTCACGTGTACAGAATGTGGTTTTGTATGGCTCTCTAGCTTAACCTTTTGGTGCAGGTTCTGGGTTGGGTAGCTGGGTGGTTTTTGTACATGTGTATAGGATACTGTTTTTTCTCCTGTATGTTTTTTGTGGTTACAGGAGTGAGGACTTTGGGTTCTTTTTGTGTCTGTTCCTTGTTATGGAGAGGTTGATATCGGTTTGGAATGCTGTGCCATAGGATATTGGGAGGTATACCTAGGTGTCAATGGGCATATCTCCCAATATCTGTGGTTTAGTCCTGTTCATGGTGTCGTAACGTGCAGATCTGGGAAGCCGATCGTCAGACGCGACAGTGAAAAACTCTTAAAAGTTAAAAAATTAGGAGTCGCCACCAATCTTTTTTACTAAGTGCGATTGGTCACTTATTGACTCGATTTTAATCGATGAAGCTTTAAATTAATTTTAAACCTACCGAAAAGAACCTTAAACTGGTCTACGATTTTTTAGATCTAGACTCGAGAGTATGGTTACGCCCGGGAAAGGATTAGCACCTCCGGAACGCCCGTTCCATTAACGGTACCATTTTTAGATTATCCTATTAGGCTTTTATTATATTTTCTTAGTTATGATTCTCTTATTTTATCCTTTATTTATCTTAAAATGGAATGTAAATGTGAAGTAAGATGAAATGCATGGCGTGAGATAAAAATGTCGGACGAATAACCTTTTATCAAGGATATTTTCCTGAATCTGCCCATCATACTGGTGGGACTCGGGGTATTCTCTCACCTAGAAAATTATCCGAGAAATTCACCTTTGCAAATTCGACGAATAATTCCCGTCATCAGAGTCATCGTACGTTTTTTTTTTAAAATAATATTTTTGTGCATAATGAACCTAATTCGGGTAAAAACTTTTTATTAAAGATGCTTCTCGAGCCCTCCCATCATACTGGTGGGATCCGAGGACATCTTTTTACCTAGAGAACTATCCAAGAAATATCTGTCTTTGCAAGATCCTCTGAAGATCCCATCATCGGGGCTTAAACTCGAAAACATAAATATTTATATGCAATGATATGCATGATGCAATATATATGTATGTCATGCTAATGCAATTATCTATTTTTTTATTTATTATTATTTAATTATTATTTTTATTTTATGATTTTTTTCATTATTATATTTTTTATTTTATTCCTTATTATCCTTTTTTTGTATACCTTATATTTTTATCCTAAATTTCTCCTATATTTTCTTTTATAATTAGATAAATTATTTATGATTCTATGTTATTTTTAATGAACTGAGAAACTTATTTATTATCATTTTTTATTATTATTATTTTTATATTTTTTTATTGTTATTATTTATTATTATTATATTATTATATATATTTTTTGTAAGCAATCTTTAATTCAAATCTAATGTCTAAAGTTTTATATATATGTTCAATTCCATTTTTTACTTTCTATTTTATTTCTTTTATATAATATTTTTTTATCCCTAATTTATATCACTAGATATTTAATGTTTAACTTTGAAAATATTTATTGTTTTGAAACTTTCTTGTTGATAGTTTATACTACTTGTCTATTTATTTAATGCCATGGATATTATCTTTTCATACAATTATTATATCTATACATTTGAATCATTATTATTTTTTATTTTTATTTTTATTATTTATTTATTATATTTTTTAATATGATTTTCGTATAGCTAAATTTTCATTTATAAAAATTTCGAGATCTTGAAATCGAGGCTCTCCCATCATACTGGTGGAGCCTTAATTCAGATTCCGAGCCTAAGGAACATAAGCCCGAGATTGCGACTTCTCGCGTCCCGACTGATCATCCCATCATCGGCATTATACTTGTAGTCAATATCATGATATTTATTATTATTTTACCTTTTTATTATCATTATTTTATTTATTATTTTTTTATAATTTTATTATATATTTGCAATAAATATTTTCCTAAACATAAGTTCTTTGTATAACTAAACACTTTCTAAAATTTTTTTTATTTATTTTTTTTCATGCTCTATTATTTTCTATATTCTTCTATTTATATTAATTTCCTAAGTTTAAACTGTCATATAAAAAATTTAAAATGTTATACTAAAATAATTTAGAACAAATAAAATAGACCAATCTAAGTCATAACAGATCTACAAGAAAAATAAAACCTTTACTTGACTTGGGCTTAAGCAGTGACCTAAGAAGACCAGTCCAAGGAAAGATCGCCTTCGAGCCTGCTTTGTTGGCCCACTAGGTGCCCTCCAAACGCACCGTTTTGGTGCACTAGTCTCCCTCAAACGACGTCGTTTAGGCTCTAAGCCTTAGTATATAAACCCTTTTTTCTCTCTTTTCTTATTTTCCTTTCTTATTTTCTCTCTCTAGTCGGCCAAATGCTCTCCCTTCTCTCTAAAAATGTTTCACCTCTCTCTCCCTTTACTAGCTTCTCTCTCTCCTGCCTCCTTGCTCGACAGTCACCCAAACCAACTCTTTAATCGGCGACGTCGTCGGCTACCTTGACCGGCCCTCTCTCTCTCCTCTAATCGGGGTCGGTCGGGCTTCCTCTCTCTCATTCTTCTCTTGCCGGAGCAAACCCAAGCCCCCAAAACTCTCTAAATATCGGTGCCGATCGGGCTTCCTCTCTCTCACTCTTCTCCTTTCAACGCAAAACCGAGCCTCCAAAACTCTCTCAATATTGGAGCCGGTCAGGCTTCTTCTCTCTCACTCTTCTCTTGCCGACGCAAAATCGAGCCCCCAAAACTCTCTCAATATCGACGCCGGTCAGGCTTCCTCTCTCTCACTCTTCTCCTGTCGGCGCAAACCTTCTCCTGCCGGCGTAAACTCGAGCCCCCAACTCTCTATCATAATCGGAGCTGGTCGGGCTTCCTCTCTCACTCTTCTCCTGCCGGTGCAAACCCGAGCCCCTTTTCACTATCTCTCTCTACTGATCCGCTTTCCCCTTCTCTCATTACACATTTTTTTTTGATTTTTTGGTATCTCTTTTTGATGTATTTTTCTTGATTTTTTTTTGTGTGGATTGTTGTGGCTGCTAGAGACTTAGGAATTTTTGGTTGTGCTTGTTTTCTTTGGCTTGCAGGATCCCCCGATTGCTACAGTGCCTCCTCTCCTTTATACCCAATTCTTGGCCTTTGGAGGGGGCACATTCCACGACCCTGCCAAGCGCGAGTTTTTTGCGTCTGGCACTATAGTGGTGGTAGTACAGGTATTGGCAGGGGCGTTCACGCCCTGCCAGTACTCCTTTATTTTTTTTATTATTTATATATTTTATATATTTTATTTATTTTTTAGTGTCTACACAAGGTCTGCTTTTGTATAGGAGAATTTCTCTCCCCCTTGTTTCTTAATGAAACCTTCTAATGACTTTAAAAAAAAAAAAGTCTTTTGTCAGTCAAGCTAAAGATTTGTCAAGACATAAACTGATAATGGAGGAATAAAATACGTTTTTAAAAAAAACAGTAGAATATGGTTTGGTTTGGTAGAAAAGTCAAATAGAGACTTGAATTAAATTGGAATGAAAAGAGTACGGTAAGCTTTCGTTGGATTATAATCGTTTACCCATAGCTATATGCAGCAAGGATGTACACAGGCATAAGCTTGATTAGTTTTAAGTACCATATATACTATACAACAATGAAGAAGGATTTAGTTACACATTGTGAACGATTATATATATTATCACAATTTGAATTTAAAATCTTTATTCATTTTCGAATATGTTAGTGACAAAATTCTTTATTCAACTTCTAGCCAAGTTTTAGTGCCATACATAGAGAAATTAAGAAATAGAAACCAATAAATGCATGCAGCATATCCTATATATATTTTTTACGCTGGTGGAGTAGACTAGCTAGACATTCCAAGTTTGGATAGGAATCTATCTTACAACTTATTGAGTAGAATAGCTTGTTTTACTTTGTTTGTGTGGAAAAAGGTTGAAATCCCACGTCTCTAGGGATACATTGGAACTTAAAACTGATAGTTTGTGATGAAGTTCATTCATTGATTCATACTTGATGTTGCATTTCAGCTAGGATTGACCATAGAATAGTTGATTATTGACCAAACTACATTAACATTTCATTTAATTTTTGTCTACCGATTTTGTTTTCAATAAAATCTAGTGCCTCTCGAGCAGTTTTCATTCTAGCAAATTTAATAGTTGTTTATTGAATTTTTTTCGCATAATTTTGTGGGCCTAAGTGGGCTGGCATGTTATGGAGCGAGTCTTGGTATGAAACTTGGACTGGCTCATGAACATCGTTATTCATGGGCCGTGGTTAGGTTGGTATGGTGGCTTCTCAACTGACTTCAAGCAAGTGTGCTCTCCACTTTTGCAAAAGTCTTTTATTTTTGCTTCGGCCTTCATTTATCGGACTCTTTCGAACCTTAAAAACTTTTTTCTTTCATTTTGCCATTATTTAGCTCTCTTACTTTTATTGGATTAACTTTTTTTTAACTCAATTTCAGAAAAATGAAAGAAACTTGTAACGACCCAAGTGTAAGTACCACTACAAAAAAACAAGTTTTTTCTACGAAAAAAATTTCGTTGAAAATTTTCAACGAATTTCCAACGGATATTAATAAAAAATTGTCATTAATTTTTTGACAGATTTTCGGTGGATTTTTAACGGAATATTTTCGTCGAAATCCGTTGGAAAATTGGTTAGCGCAAAAAAAAAATTTCTCCCACCAAATTTTCCAACAGAATTTCCAACGGAAACTTTTTCGTTGGAAATCCGTTGAAAATTTAAAGAACCCAAAAAATTTGAAAGCCCACTAAATTTTTCAAATAAAATTTTCGTTGGTAATAGTATTTTTTTAATTTATTTTCTTAAAATATTTTAAACTTTTTATAAATTTTATTAATCTTTTATAAAAAAAATAGATATTAATAAAAGCAAATATATTCATATGTGAAGTTTATAATATTTAAAAGTTTAATTATGTTTTCTTTTGCTTATTTTTTTACATTTTTGAAAACTTTCTTAAGTCATAAATTAGAAATTAATAATTCCAAATTCATTAATTCTATAACATTAAAAAATTGATAAAAAGAACAAAATAAATTTTTAAATTTTAAAAAAACACATGATAAGATCTAATAAGAAATTTTTAAAAAATACTAATACTTTATGTATGTTATAATATTAATTAGTTAATATATATAAATTAAGAAGATAGATATATAATAAACTTATTAATTTAATATATTTAAAATATATTAGTTTATTATATCTATGTATACAAATTAGAATCATAGCTATATTAGACTATAGATATAAACCTGCATTCTTAAAAAAAACTTATTGTATTAATATGAAATTACAAGTTATATTCTTTAATTGATATAACTTTATAAGTTAATATATATATATATATATATATATATGTATGTATATGAGATATTTAAATATCCTACATACATATATATTAATATGTTTTATATGTAAACTTATAGTAATTTTATTTATATGATTACAGTTATTAGTTTTATTAGTTATTATCATACTTTTTATAAAATTATATTGATAAGCAATTATACAAATTTTGTAATATATATCAAATTATATTACATAATATTTGTGTCATTAATATATATGATAAATTTAGTAATATACCATTATGTTTTATATTGAGTAATTTTTAAACATAAATTATTAATAAAATTCAAAATATTAAAATTTGTGTTGCTATGGTGACTTAAATTTTTAAAAGGAAATATCAAAATATATATCAAATTATATTACATAATCTTTAATAGGAAATATATTAATAAAATTAAATATATACATACTGGATTTTAGAATATTAAAAATATAAAAATGTTTTCTTTCATAAAAATTGGGTATAAAATTAAATAATATATTAAACAAAAACTAATAATAGTTTATTAGTAATTATAACCTTTATTAGTAACTTTATTAACTTTATTTATATGATTATATTTTAATAATTTTATTAGTAATTATTATCTCATTTTTTTATAACATATTAGGTTTTATAACATATATATAATAATAAAGTAATACATATAAATATATATTATATAAAATTAACATATTAGTGATTGGTGATGGATAAAGACTGTAGATATCAGAATTTGTGTTGAGTTTAATTATCTTGCGAGTTATGCATGAGTGGAACTCTTTGGTTTAATTAGGAAAAAGTCTTAAGTTAAGTGGATCATTGAAGTTTATGATTGAATAGGACACAGACAGTAAAGAAATACTTTAAATAACTGTTGGTTGTGACGGGTTAGCTTTGGGTAATAAACAAAAAACCGTGGATTAAAAGTTGCTATAAATGGTTGCTATAAATAATATTAAATATTATTTTATACATTAATATTTAATATATTATAAATATCTAAAGATATTATTTACTTTTACAATGTTTATAGTTTATAAAGTAAAGTTTAATATACATATATTAAAAATTATTACTATTAATAATTATTCATTTATTAATAAAATATAAAATATTTAACTCTGCAACCGTTCAATCTTTGATTCTTAGAATCTTGATTTCATTGTGAATCTTTGATTTCATTGTGAATCTTTGATTTCATTGTGAATCTTTGATTTCATTTTTCCTGATTTTATTTTATTTCGTGGGATGGTTTTTTTGCATAAAATTTTTCGATTTGTGGGATGATTTTAAGGATTCCATTGATCTTTTTCCTTTTTTAATTAATCTTTTTTTCTTTTAATTTCTTTTCAATCTTAGTATAATCAAATTATTGAGAGTCTGATGCATTTGATGAATTATACTCGACTTGATATAGCTTATGCTATGTGTAAACTGAGTTGATATGGACAGTCTTAATTAATATCATTGGACTGCTTTGTGCAGAGTAATGAAACATCTGGGAGGTACCATGAACTGTGGTATTTTCGATAATAGATTTTTACTGTATCAAAATGATACAATGATGTTAATTGGATCTCAGATTCAAATGAGATAAAATCTACAAGTGGATATGTATTCACCCTTGGTAAGTGTGCTGTAACTTGAAAACAGCCAAACAACAATAATTGCTAAATTTACAATGGAATTAGAATTTATAGTTTTGGAGTTGGCTGGTAACGAGGCTGAGTGGTTAAAAAACCTTTTAGTAGATATTTTGTTAGGAATGAAATCAACACCTTCGATATATATGCATTGTGATTGCCAAGTGATAATAGTCATTGTAAAGAATAAAACTTTCAATAGTATGAATAGACACATTCATTTAAGACATGATGTGGTAAAATAACTGTTTGGAGATGAAATAATATCCATTATTTATGTGAAGTTAGAACTGATTTGGTCGATCCTTTAACTAAACCCGTGAGAAGAAAATTAATTAATGATACATCGAAGGGAATGAGACTTAAGACAATTGAGAAAAATCAACAATAATGACAACCCAACCTATATAAGTGGCGATCCTATAAATTAGGTTCATATGGGTAATAAGAAGTTATTTGTTGATAAATTGATGTACTATTAAAATTATTGTTTATCCCATGATGTGTAAATAGTGCAAATATTGTAATGAAATAGAGGTTAAGTTAAACTCTTAATGAATTTCATATTCCTTATGGATAGTTTATTAAATTGCAGTATACACTTGATAGAATCACCTATGTAAGTGTGGAGTGGGTTGCTCTTATGAGAATTGTGGCAAATTCTCTGAAGCACTTATAAATAACCAAGCATGAACATGGCCTATTTGCACAAAATTGTGTTGAACAACAAAAATTGTGGGGGTGTAATGTGATTGATGAAAATAATATTTCACATAAAGAATTTTTTGTTCATATAAGTTATAAACTTCACTAAAATTCTGTCATTTATATTTCATTCTTTCTAAGCCTAGTTCATAACTCAAAAAGCATCAGTCTCGATGTATTACACTCGAGTGAGATTAGACCTAGCAAAAACTTCCTATTATGAAAGCTTATGAAATATGTGGGGTATTATTGAAAATATAGTGATATTTCATAAGGTTTCTATCTCATATTGCCTAGGTACAAAATATGTTAATGCTTTATTTAAGCAAACTCATTGTATGCTTGTTGTAAGTAAGAAAAGAAAGTGGGCTCGCGCACATACGAGATCAAGCCAAGCCCTAAGAAAATGTGAATTCCCCCCTGTGCACAAATGTATATGCGGGTTAAGCCTAAGTGATATTTCTTTAACTGTTTGATTCTGATAACGTTATAAAGATGTGGTCTTTGATTTTTTAGTAATGTTAAAATATCTTTCAGAATATTTTTTATAATGTCTTTGTCGTTATTCTCTATAAATACCAACATTCACATTCATTCTCAACACACCACAGTTCTCACTGCTTCCTTTTCTCTGCTTTCTTCTCTACTTAGCCTTGTTGGGATCTTTCTTCTTTATTTTCTATTGCTTCCATATCTTTGATAGTTTATGCAAACTAATCAAAAAGAATCTATTGAATCCTGAAGATAATCGCTTTAATCCTTTTGCATTGAATTTCAAACTCTGAAAAAACGAAAATTATCTTTAAAGACAATGTATCACTGCTCAAACTAGTTTGAGTTGTCGTTTGCTTTGATCTTTACCCAACATGTGTATGCAAGTATCAAACTATTTGGCTGGGTTCTTTAATTTGACAAGTGTGAATTATTTTAGCTCCTCGGCCTGCCAAACTCCATACTTGATGACTACTATAACTTAGAATAGGGTTAGGAAGAATTGTCGATTTAGCCTCCTACTCACACCCACATTGGCAATATATTCCTCATAGTCTTAGAGGACAAGAACCATACAATAACAGCTCAACATTTGATATTGTGGATGTGATAGCTTATGGCTTGTTAACAAAGTTAGGTAAGACCTTCCTAATCCGATATACATCATAAATGCATTTTGCCTTTGTTCAAATTTCAAACCCATCTGTGTCCAAAAAAAAAAAATTTCAAACCCATCAACTTCCAACTCCCATGAATTATAATCATATATCCCACAACGCCGACAAATATCAGTCCTTAGGGACCCCATAGATAGACCCTTTTTGGTTTCTTTCTTTTTCCTCTTCCTCACTATTTTTACAAGAATTTTTTGGATTGGAAAAGGAGGAAAGTGCGAATTTCGTATAGAAGTTTTCTCATTAGAAAACGGAAATAGAATATTATTATAAAAAGTACAAGAGGGAACATATAACCTCTTCTTGTGATGATCATTAATGATTGGGTAGTCTTATCAAGTAATCAATTGTGGAGGGAATTGACAGGTTGTAAAACACAGTTTCCACAAACATTTGCCTTTGGCTATTTATTGGCTCTTTCCATGTAAAGTCCACTATTAAGTTTCCCCACGTTACAGAAAAGAAAAGTGCGTTTAACCTTACTCTATTATTTAATTTCTCATGCTTTTATTTGTAAATTAAGGCAATCATTTGAAGAAAAAAGTTTGGAATTTTAGTTACCTTTAAGAGAATTAGGCAAGAATATCAGACATTGACAGATAATAAAGTCTCTCTTCACGGAAAGTGAATGATCAGTTCTTGCTGTTGATGCTTTAAGGTTTGGATATTATTCATATCATATATTTACAGTTTGTTTCTGCAATAAGCTTTCGGTTTTACTTCATAGTCATTGGTGGAATTGATACATATTAACCCTAATTTTAAATAGCAATCACAATTTTGAGTTCTGGGTTCTCCTGATCAGCACTTCGATTTTGTATTTTTTACCTTCATTCAATGCTATAAGTTACACATTAATAAGTTGCTTTTGTAGTTAGCATTTATTGAGTTGTGCTCAAGCTGTATGTCACAAGTTCATGTTTTCAATCTAAAAAATATATTTGAAATAAGTCTTTTATTTATTATCCTAAAGCACACCTCATATCTTATTGATGTGAAATTCATAACATTTTACTCTATCCATATGTGCAATGCCTATGTTAGGATTTGGATTTGCTTATGGAAGTTCCACATCAGTGAAGATTTGAATTTGTTATGATACACTTGTTAGGGCTCATCTTTTCAACTTAACATTTATCTTGGATGGAAGAAAATCCTTATTTATTGATTCAATATCCATCCCATCTCTTGTTGATGAGGACCTATTACATGTGCACAAGCTTAATGCTAATTATGATATATGACACCTTCTCAATAAATGTCTGACTTTCGTTTTTGAGAAAAAGAAAAAAAAAAAAACTTGAACTCAACATTTGTCATTTGGAGGCCACCTATCCATCACTTTAACAAGAATTTATAACTAAATTTGAT
Organism: Theobroma cacao; assembly: GCF_000208745.1. Classification (NCBI taxonomy): domain Eukaryota; kingdom Viridiplantae; phylum Streptophyta; class Magnoliopsida; order Malvales; family Malvaceae; genus Theobroma; species Theobroma cacao. The sequence goes on from NC_030858.1 coordinate 32,292,953, forward strand.
TTTTTTTCATTATAATATCAGAAAAATTAATTTTTTAACACATTTGTATGCGTATTAATAAAAACAAAGATCTACAGATATGTGGATCAGATCTCTAATTTTTTGAAATAAAAAAATTAATTAATTTGATGCGGGATAAAATGTTATATCGAGACAAAACTTAGCTTTGAAATTATTTGTAAAACTTAATGAGTAATCAAAAAGGAAGTCAGCAAGGCATGAAGCCAAAATCATTTTGGTTGACCCATAACCACAAGAAAAAAGTCTAGTTTTTGGTCTTCCGCCTTTTTTGTTTGTCATATTCATCTTTGAGATTTTGACGTCATTTTCAGTGTTTCTAAATTCATCACTAGCTGTTTTTTATGACCCATCCCTCACCTCTCTAGCCGACCTCAATCCAAGCTCGCCTCATCCGCCCCAACCCCCGCCTTAAAGACCAAAAAAAAAAAAAATGGTAATTTAATTGATTTTTCAGATTTTTTGTTAAATTAATTAATGAGTTTTGACCATGAGTGGTATTAATTTGTACTTATAGCGATCTGCTATATTATGAACGTGTTGTCTTTGTCTTTGTTAGTATATGCCAATTTTAATAATTTCTTTTTTATTCAAAATGTTATTAAAGGCATAAAAAAACATATTGCTAAGAAGGTTGTCAAACGATATTATCAAATTTGTAAAATCAAACACATGCGTATATGTCACATAAATTCCCTACCTTGGCTCCTACTTTGATGGTAGTAGAGAATTATGTTATTGCAAATTCATGTGATAAATCATTAATATACAATAAAATGAAATCTTCATTATTCATAACAGTATTTCATTGTGATTTTACAAGATTATATGGTTCTTCTATAATCATGATACATTATCCTAGAAAATCAAATAAAAAGTGACATTTCAGCAAATTAGATTAGTTCCTATAATATTATTGTTTGCCTTCCTGGGTCAGCTTTTTTGGCAGTCTGTTCCTCTTTGTAGCACAAGTTCCTGCTTGCTTTGGACAATACATTAATTAAATATTAGTAATTAGTATTGGACTAGAAAATGCCTTCCCCTTTGGACTCTAGGGCGGTGAGAGAAAATGTTGAGCAAAGCCCCGAAAAAACTTGGCTGGTAGTTACAATACATTTATTGATCTCGGCTAACCATTGCCTGGGGTTTCTTTCTCTCTGTTTCCCACTCTAGCTATACCCTCCATATAACCACCAACACCCACCTCTCTCTCTCTCTCTCACCGTTAACAATCTTTTGTCAATCTTCCTTGTTTTATTTCCTACTCTTGATTAGCCTTCACCCTTGACCCACAAAAATGGCAGCTAAGCAGATCGTTGCCGCCGTTGTTGCCACCATCTTTGTAATGACGTTCTGCAGCGGCACCATGGCACAGGCGCCGGCACCTGAGCCAACTGCTGAGGCACCGGGCCCGGACTGTTTCACCAACTTGTTGAGCTTGTCGGACTGCTTGACGTACGTGGAGGCTGGTAGCAATTTAACAAAGCCTGAAAAGCCTTGCTGCCCAGAGCTGGCGGGGCTTGTAGAAAGCACTCCCCAATGTTTGTGTTATCTGCTGGATAAGAATGCCACTTCTAGCTATGGGTTCAACATTGACATGAACAGGGCTCTGAATCTTCCCACTGTCTGCAAAGTTTCTACTCCTCCTGTTAGTCTTTGCTCAGGTAATTTCTTTTGCCCTTTAATGAGCTAATTCCTTAATTTCTTTTGCAATTCAGTACCTTTTATTTGGGAAAATCTTATCAATTATATGATAGAAAATATACAACAAGTTGGTCTAAGTAAATTTGTTGTCGCGAGGCTAAAATACAAACAAAGGTTTGAATAATTAATTATCCAACTGTAAAAAAAAAAAAAACAAAACAAGTGGTTGAATTGGGATTCTTCTCTGCTTTGTTCACGAGGCTACACATATATTACCTTTTCTGTGTAAAATTTTCATATAAGGTCTCATTTATTTCTCCAATGTTTTAGATATTGATGATGTTAATTATTCTTTTGTTGAGCAAGAACTTAAAAGCTCTTTCTTCTTTGTTTTTGCCGATTCTTGTTACTCTTTTTTAGTACCCCTCCGCCTTCATTTGCTGTATTAACCCAAAGTAATAAAAACAACACATTATGGACAGTACACATGGGTGGGCTATGCATTGTGTAGTTAATATAGATCTCAACTTTTAGTATGGCAAAACAACATCTAGTCATTATTTGGCAAAACCACCTTCTAGATTTAGATCCGAATTATGAAATATGTGAAAGGTACAGTGAAAATTACCAAAAAGAAAATCCTAGGGAAATACGGTATTTTTCTGAGGGAATTTAGTATGCATCTGTCTGGATTGGTACCACACCTGTGACCATATATAGCCCATATCATAACTCTCCACAACCAATCCTAACGTTGGCAGCAAATGCACGTTGTTTCTGCATCTTCCACTGTCTCATCATTCATTTTGGGTCCAAATTGTATCCACACTTTAGGGGCCTTATTTATTTAACACCTTCCACTCAACCATTGTTTTGGCTTCTTCACTTTAATTTTGCGTCTGGGTTCCTTGCTTATAAACGTATAGCTACTCCTCATTTATTAGACCTAGAATAGCTACAACAGTATAGATGTGGGCAGCTTAATTGAAAGGTCATTACTCAAGTCCAAAAAGTCAAATTTCGTTCCTACTAGTTGAATTAAAACAGATATACATGTCTATCATTATTATAAGTAATTAATCTATTGTCAAATGAAATCAATTGTTTAATTGTTTGTACCCAAGGAAAAGGCAAAATCGAAGTGAGAAAAAAGAGGAAAGAATTATTATTTTTAAACACCAAACCAGAAATATGTTTAAACAGCACTGACTGAGCACATGGGAAGGCGAGACGCCAGCTTTGCCTGATCGGGGATTTGGGGTTTTGCCTACTTCTTTGCCGCTCATTTATGGCCATTCAAAGATTCTGGGTTTGCTCTCACCGAATTTCACGTGCACTGTCCTTTTTATTATAAATTTGAAATATAAATAAATGAATCACGTGCTCAGTTATTGGCCTTTAAGATTTGGATACACCAAACCCTTCAACAACAGAATCACTCCGTTTGTCACCAAAGTTTTTTATATTATTTTTTTTTTGCCATTTATATTTTTTCCAGTATTGTAGTAATCTCTTCATTCCATAAATATTCTTTTATTTACATATTTTTAGTTACCTTAAATTAATGTCTCCTTCAATTTTTTTATTTTTTAAAAAATCATTTTTACTTTCCATTATCATTTTCAACTACATAATTACTCGTCAATGTGATATTATCTGGATGATAAGGAAGAGATATGGAAGTTTTAAGTCTTACGTGGGTTTAATCCAATTATATGTTACTTTAAATTGACATTTAAATATTTAATTTTGTTAGATATATATCGTAGCACATACCATTCCCTGTTTAACTATAACATTACTTTCGTTTCGTTCTACAGTCATCATTGGCGCCCCAGCTGAAAGTCCAACCGGAAATGGAGGATCTATGTCACCGGGTAATTAATTTTTTTTTCAAGTTCTAATTTCTAAGTTGCTTTACAACAAAATTGGCTAATCTTAGCAAAGTTAAACAAGATTAATGTATATGTTTGATCTCTAATGCAAGAAAAAAAGTATATTTTCAATATTGAAATGGAGCAGCATCTGGATTTTCAAATGGTAAAGGTAAAGTTATTGGATTTGGTTAGATGTATTTTGAAATAGAATATATTAAAGAAGATTATCCAAATGTCGAATTAAGTCTGCAATCATTACTGTTACAGACTCAGTGCGACATTACAGTTTAAACTCAGCACAGAATAGGACTTAACAAATGGAACATATATATATATATCCTGAATAATAATAGAAATAAAGTTTACCTTTAGTTTGTCAAATTCCTAGTTCATCCAAGATTAATTTTGATCTAAGTTGGAGTTAGTCATGGCTATCTTGAATTCTATCTGTCTAGATTGATAACTAAATATGGTTTAATATTAACTACTTATGTATTTTTAATATTTAACTAATCACTTTGGAAAACGAATTGAAAATGGCCAGGTTTTGCCCCGCAAGGATTAGCTGCCAGCCCTTCAAGTGGAAACAACAGTGGAGCTTCAAACATTGCAGTCTCTGGTCTAGCTTCCCTTGTTGCCTTGGCAATTGCCTTTCTGCCCACACTTTTTGGGATTTAAATTCTTTTGCCATAGTTGAACTTAGTTTCCTCCATTATTTATATACTGCATTGTTCAGATATTCTGTGTCAAGTATTATTATTATTATATATTTTTTTGAGAGAGAGACTGTGTCTAGTACGTAAGTTACCAATAACTTGAAGGAGTTTGTTATGACATTTATTTCTTGAAGGCTGTACCATTGTTCTTGGCAAACACCTTTATGGCTCTAGCGCTCTATTACCCATTCAATATGTTAAATCCAATCTTCCAATTAACCAATGCCATTGTCACAAGCTGAATTTTTCTTTAAAATTTTTTCTTTTTTATGTATTATAAAGTTATCACTCTCTCTGTTCTATTATATTTATTCTTTATTTACTTTTTTTTTAAAGAAACTCAATTTTGACCATTTCTTTCAACAAAAACATAAACTTATAACATTTTTAAAGGTAAATTTTACCTACACCTCTTGTGATTTTAAATTCTTCTCGAAGGACATATTGTGATTTTTTTCTAATTAATTCCTTATGAATATCTTTGTTTTCTCCATTAACACTTTACAAATAAAATTTTGTTTATGAATGGGTTAGGATGTTAAATTTACCTAATATAATTAAAAAAATATCTTTAAAAGTGAAAATTAAGTTAATTTTTAATTCAAGATATTTTGGCAATTTTATTGGAGAAAATTAATAATTTGACCCTTTGTGGGAAGTTATTCATAAGATACTAATTGAGCAGAAGAATCCAAATTCTCTGCCCTTAATCTGTGCCCTTCTTTGGCAAAGTGAAACGTGTTTATTTTTTTAATTACTAATTAATACATGTTTGGATTTAATCTTTTTATCTCTTTTTTTTTTTTCTCACATTTCCTATTTTCTCTCACAAAACAATTGTTCCTCCATATCAGTAAGAAGATAATGCCTTTTTGCAAAAAATTTACTAGTTGATATTGCAATAAAAGATACAATTGGGTATCAATTGGATCTGCGAATTAAACCGACAATAGTAGGCAATTATATCATCATCTCTCCCTGCTAATCTCTCTTACGACCACCCAATTTGAGATTCATGAACTGAAAATAAAACTGTTTGGAAGAGATAGGTGTGGAGAATTAGGATAGGAGAGAAGAAAGAATTTATTTATTTAGGATTTATAAGCAGCAGAATAAAAGAGAAAGGGATCACTAAGCCTGAGAGCAGAATTTGCGTTTTGCCTCTTTTTTTTTTCTTTTTTATTGATCTTTTAACAAAATTTGATCCCTTTCTTTGTTTTACTGAAAGCAGAATTTGGGTTTTACCCTTTCTTTATTTTCCTTCTTTTTTATTGGTCTCACAATAAAATCCGATCCCTTCTTTTGTTATTCTGAGAGCAAATTTTGGATTTTTGTAATTTGTTTCACAACAAAAGAAAATCTCATCTTGCATCGATGAAGGTAGGAAAAGACAAGTTCATGTTTTTTTTTGTCGGAGCAAACAAGCAGAAGATCACCATTTTATGAACCATCTGCTGCTAGAGGAAGAAAAGAGGAAATAAGAGATAAAAAAGATTAAAGCTAAACATGTATTAATTAGTAATTAAAAAGATAGACACGTGTTATTTTGTCAAAAAAGGGGCACAAAATGGGGCACGGATTGGGGGCAAAGGATTTAGATTCTTAAGAAAAAAAGTATCACAATGTGCTAATTAGGAAAAACAATGGCAAATGTCATATGAGAAAAGTTAAACCACAAGAAGCTTGTATGGAGTTTACCTACTTCTTAATAATAACATGAGTAAATTTTGAATTTCAAAATTTTGGAAACATACATTTTAAAATTTTAATTTTATATAATATTTTAGAAGATAACCCATAACTAAAAAAAAATGAAGAAAAAGATAACTCATTAGCTTCGGCATTGCTCCTCATAAGGTCGAAATTTTTGTTTCGCAACTTGTCCGTGGCAAGCTTCTGGTCAAGGATACCCTTGTGTCTCTTGGTATTATTGGTGAAGCAGCAAATATTTGTATGGTTGATAGTGGAACATAAATATGGAACTGATAGACATAAAAATTAGTGTTTGAACTTGTACATGGCACAGAGAATTTGGGAGGAAACGTAGTGATAGATATCCATGAACTGATAGTGGAAGGTTGGACACATGAGAGAAATGAGAGAGTATTATCCAAGTGCTTATATGGAAACCTACTTTCATAAAAAATAACATGGCGAGATACATAGGTTTTATAAGAGATAGGATTATAGCAAAGATAAACACTTTGATATAAAGAATACCCAACAAAGACACATTCTTTCAACTTTGGTTGCATTTTGTCTGTAGAAACACTTTGCTGAGGTTGAAGGGGTTTCGGTTTCTAACTTTAAACATAATTTCAAGCAACTGACAGTTGAAACAGCTGAGTGGCTGAAGAGACCTTTTATAGAGGAGGAAGTGTGGGATACAATCAAAGGGTGTGAAGGGAATAAGGCACCGAGGCCGGATGGTTTTAACATGGACTTCTTTAAGAAGCAATGGACAATCATTATAGGGGAAGTGATGAAGTACTTTGAGGAATTTTACCAAGTGGGAGGTTTATTGATAAAGGGATTAATACTTCATTTATCACATTAATTCCAAAAGTGGCAAATCCGGTGGAGTTAGGGGAGTTTAGGCCAATTAACTTAGTCGGTAGTTGCTACAAAATTTTAGCAAAGCTCATTGCTAACCGATTGAAGCAAGTCATTGGTGATGTCATTGGTGAGAACCAATTTGCTTTTATCAAGGGAATACAGCTGATTGATTGTGTGTTAGTGGCAAATGAAATGGTGAATTTGCTGAAAAAAAGAAAAAGTGGGGGTGTGATTATGAAAGTGGATTATGAAAAGGCTTACGATAGTGTCGGTGGGATTTTTTGAACTTAATTATGAGGAAAATGGGTTTTCGAGGCCGATGGAGGAAATGGATAATGCAGTGTATTACCACAGCTTTGATTTTAGTGTTGGTTAATGGAACACCTACGAGGCAGCTTAAGATGAAAAGAGGCTTAAGGCAAGGGTGCCCTCTATCTCCCTTCTTGTTCAACATTGTGGGAGAAGCTTTTAGTGTTATGATGGAGAAAGCTGTAACTAAAGGGTTGTTTAAGGGGATTAAAGTCGAGAATGATAAGCTTAGCATCGCGGATCTCCAATACACCGATGACACTATGGTATTTTATGATCCTCGACATGAGAGCATTATTAATTTAAAAAGGGTCCTTAGGTGCTTTCAACTTGCCTCAGGAATGAAAATTAATTTTAATAAAAGCTATCTATTAGGAGTTGGTGTTGTGGAAAACCAGTTGAGGGAATGGGCTGGTAAAATTGCATGTAAGCTAGACAACCTTCCAACGACTTACCTTGGGATGCCACTTGAGGCAAGACATAATTCCATTGCGGTATGGAGACCAGTTATCGATAAGTTCGAATCAAGACTGGCTGGATGGAAGACCAAGCTGTTGTCTTTAGGGGGCCGGATAACCTTGTTAAGGTATGTCTTGTCTAGTCTCCCTGTTTTTTACATGTCAGTGTTCAAAATGCCAATAGGGGTAAGAATGGAATTAGAAAAAATTCAAAGGAGGTTTTTGTGGTGTGGTGTGAAAAATAAAAAGAAAATACATTATGTGGAGTGGAATAAAGAGTGTAATTATAAAGAGTGTGGAGGGATTGAAATGGTTAGCATGGACATAAGAAATTCTACCCTTTTAACGAAATGGATTTGGAGGTTTGGACAAGAAAAGGAAAGTCTATGGCGAAAGGTTTGGGTGGAAAAAGAGGATGGTGATCACTTGAGCTTGATTCCAAGAGGGAAGAGCAGCCGCAATGCTTCCATACTATGGAAGAATATTATCTCACCCCTTTCCCCGACTGACATTTTTTTTCTGCAAGTTAATTCTAATATAGGGATGGTCATTGGAAATGGATGTAATGTGCTATTTTGGACTGATGAGTGGGTGGAGGGTGGTGTCTTGAAAAATATGTTCCTTAGAATCTATGCTCTAGTAGAAAATAAAGAAGGGAGAGTGGTTGAATTTGGTGAATGGGCTGGTAATGAGTGGAGGTGGGATGTCTTTCTAAGGCAACAACTTTTTGGATGGGAAAAAGAGTAATGGAAAGAATTCAAAAACACAATTGAAAGCTACAATCTTAATCAACAGCTAAAAGATGAAATTGTTTGGAAAGGTAATAGCAATGGGAAGTACACTGTTAGATCTTTTTGTGAGCAGGCCATCGATAAAAAGGGCAAGCAAGAAGGAATTTGGAGTCAGGTCTGGGTCAACATGGCTCCACAAAGAGTGGAGGCCTTCGTGTGGCAAATGGTTCAAGGTAGGGTAGCTGTAAAATGAGAGCTACTGAGGAGAGGACTAATCAGTCATGATTCTGTAATATGTAGCTTGTGCAGTGGAAGTGTCAAAATGGTTGAGCATTTGTTCATGACTTGTTTTAAAATTTGGGAAGTTTGGACAAAATGGTGCAGCTATTGGAACTACACATGCATCACTCCTAATAACATTAAAGTTACTTTAGAGGCATGGAACAGAGCTTATGTTAGAAATAATGATATGAGAATTTGGCAGATGGGGTTTTTTGCAATTTCTTGGACTATTTGGCTAAGTAGAAATGAGCTCACTTTTAAAGGAAAAAGCTGAGATCCTGAGCAGATTTTTGATCTAGTGAAACTAAGAGTTGCAAGTTGGGCTGCTGCTAAATGGCCTGAGGAACATCCTAATGTGCTGAGCTTATTCTGTCAACCCAAGGTGCAGGTCACTAAGAAGGACAGGAAAAAAACAAGAGTAAGCATTGAATGGAAGAAACCAGAACATGGATGGATGAAGTTCAATGTTGATGGGGCTGCCAGAGGGTCACCGGGGGAAGCAAGTATTGGGGGTGTACTTCGGAATTGCCAAGGTGAGATCAAAGTTATTTTCTCTAAATTGATTGGGGTCAGTGATGCGAATACAACAGAATTTCTAGCTATTAGAGAAGCGTTCTTGATTTTCTTAGCCATTGAGTGGAGGAAACAAATATCCTTGGTGGTTGAAAGCGACTCAGTGAATGCGGTTAACTGGACAAACCAACCTCAAACGGCCCCATGGAATTGAGAAAATGGGTTCTACAAATTGAGAAGCTAAAGGCGAAGGTTAGTAGATGGGAAATTATTCACACACGAAGAGAAGGCAACCAAGTTGCTGACAGGTTGGCAAAAGAGGGGGTTAATAGGCAGCGGGACCTCATGCAGATTCTAGGAATTGGTGAGGAAAACTTTTGCTAGTGAAGCATTCAATGTCTTGCAATCTGTGATCAGGAGGTTGAAGGTTATGATATTTCTTGAGGTTCTTTTGTGCTTCTAGATTGTTTGTAAAGATTTTGTGGTTGTCTAAGGGTAGGAGAGTCGTCTCCTATTGATCTATGCTGCCATGAATTAATGAGTTTTGTTTAGGCAGGAATGTGCAGGTCTCAGTTTTATAGGAGTGTATAGTTGTCTGATTTTTGTTCAGTAAGTTGTTGTGGGTAGTTGTGAGGATGACTAGGGGATTACTTGCTTTTAGTGCCCAGACCTGATGAAAGAAGCTTTCGAGAAGATTTGCAAAAGTAGTGTTGCTGACATTTACAGCAGTCACTAGGTGGCTGATGTTATGCTCTTGAATTGATGATTTTTGTTCTTCTTGATTGTCTGTTAAAGTTTTTGTGGTTTTTAAGGGTTAGAAGGGTCGGGTTCTATTTTATTCTACTGCCATGACTTGATGTGTTGTGTATAGGTAGGATTGTGCATGTGTCAGTCGTGGGAAGTGTATGGCTGTCAAATTTTTGTATAGCAAATTCTTGTGGGTAGCTATGAGTAAGATTTGGGGAATATACCTGCTTTTTGTGCCTAGGTATAACCCACAAATCACTGGTTCTTTACTGATGTCTTTTGAAGGGGATTATTCCACCCTTCTTTGCAATGAAACTCTAATCTTTCAAAAAAAAATTAAGGACGTATGCAAGGATAACATAAGCAACCAAAGGTGTGAAGCTTATTGTAATTAGGTAATTTGCCAAATAAAGCTTGAAAAGGAGAAACTGAATTCAATACTAGAGTAGGCAAGCGATTAAATTAAATATACAACAGTTTTAAAGGCAAAAGTCCAAAATGATAAAGGCATGAAAGCTTGGTGAAGAAGTGTAAGCTTTGTCTCAACAGTATGATGATGTTTTCTCTCAGTTATTCCATTATGTTGTGGGGTGTGAGAAAGAGTTTGAAGATGTGATATACCAAAGGTGTGGAAGTCTGGAAGTAATTTCTTATATTCACCCCCTCCATTTGTATAAATAAACACAATTAAAATGTAAAATTTTTTTTCAATAACACATTTGAATTTAAGGAACACAGTAGACAAATGAGACTTGCATTGCATAGGAAATAACCATGTATAACAAGTGAAGCGATCAACAGAAATTACAAAGTATCGAAAACAATCATATGAAAGCATTGGGGCTGGTCCCCAAACATCAGAATAAATTAATTCAAGAGACCTTTTACTAGTCAAAGACGAATCATTAAGAGGGAGCCTATGGCTCTTATTACAAACACAGGAATGACAGATAGAGGATTTAGGTAACTTGCTGTCAAAAGGTGGAGAACATCATTTAAGTTAAAAATCTAAGATGCGAACAGATGGATGTCCTAAGCGATTGTACCAATTTACTTGAGAAGTTTAACACTAATCTGAACCATGGGCTGCTGCACAGACGTAGAGATTGCAGTTGATTGTGGCCATTCATATACCCCATGCTTGTTCAGGCCTTTGAAGAGTGTTGCTCTCGTGCGTAAATCCTTTACAAGAAAACGATGAGGAAAAAATTCAATGGAGGTGTTATTAGTTTTACAAAATTTAGAAATAGAAAGTAGGCTTTTATAAATTGATGGAACATGCAAAATATTGGAAAGAGAAAAGGTTTTCGATGAAATGCATAAAGTGGTGATTCCAGTGTGAGTAATTGGCAAACCTGAACCATCTCTAATAACAATTTGATTAGTACCATCATAGATTGACTGGATTGAATGATTACTCATGTCACTTGTAACATGGTGGGATGCACCTGTGTCAACTAACCAGTTGGATGACTGAGTTTGAGGAGCAGCAGTGAAATTTGCCATTATAGGATCTTGTGAGTGTAAGGCCCGAAATTGAGGACACTCTTTAGCAACATGGCTAGGTTGAGTACAAATTGGCAGAAAAAGTGATTGAAGGGACGTCATTGTTTCTGCGATAAGCGAAATGATTGTTGCTGTCAAGAATTGTTGTTTCGCTTATAGTAGTTTGAATAGTTACTTGTCTAACGATGTGGAGGTTGATTCTTGAATGAAGCTTTGATGTTACCTTTGTTGTAATTATTTCGTCCTTGTTAAGAGCGATTATTAAAGTTAGTGCGTCCTCCTTGATTTGAATTATAAGAACGAGATGCAGCATTTCCAGTGATGAGGGCAGAACGATTTTCCTCTCGCTTAAGATAATCTTCATATTCAACAAGCTCATCATAAAGTTCTTCAAAAGAAATAGTGGTTTCACGAGCTCGGACAGCAGCAGAAATTTCGCAATACTCGGGGCCTACACCATTCAAAACATGGAGAACAAGATCATCATTAGATACCAATGACCCAATTAACGCAAGTTCATTTGCCATAGTTTGGGGATTTTGCATATATTCTACAACAGATTTGTTGTCCCTTGGAACACGAAGCTTATCTTTCAACGTCATTACTCTGGATCGAGAACTGTTAGCATAAAGCCGTGAAAGCTTCTGCCAAGTCTCAGAAGAAGTTTTGGATGAGGCCATGAGGCAAATAAAGGGCTCTGAAACTGAAGCAACAATGGCATGAAGCAATAATTGATCCTGCCGTGACCAATAAAGAAAGGCAGAATTTGGCTCCTCTTTGTTATCTTTAGTGATTGTTGATGGTGGACAAGGTTTTGAACTATCAAGAAACCCCATGAGAACGTATCCAAATAACAGAGAATTAACAGTTGCATTTATGGATATCAAGGAATTTGAATCATTGAGAGTAGGAGTAAGTGACAAAGTTTTAAAGCTGTTGGCCATAATAGAACGTGCTTGTTAAAGCCTTAAACGCTCTGATACCATAAAAGATAATAATAATATCAGTTGTATTTTTCTATATTAATTTGTACAATAGAAGTATTATATTTATAGACCTCTATCGGATTACAAGATAAAGAGATATTTAAAATGTTCAAACAACTAGATTAGAAGGTAAGATTTATTTAAAATTGAAATACTAATTATTCTATCTCCTATTCAAGTGCCGTTATCCTTTACAATTACGAGGTCGCCTAATGAAGCTAGGACTCCCTCAGCTCACGGCAGAGTAGGGAGACTTATGGATTGGGCAAGACCGGAGGAAGAGTCACGTGGTAACCCAGGCAATGCTGGCATTGGGGTAATCCTTAGAAACTCTAGAGGGTCTATTCTTGCTCTCTTTTCTAAAGATGTGGGGGTAATTGATTCCAATATGGTCGAAGCTTTGGCTGTGAAAAAAGCTGTTGTCATTTTTTCTGTGTCAACTTGGAAAGGCTGTAATTTTGAGATTGAATCTGATTCTGCTAATGTGGTCAAATGGATCCTAAATTCCCATGAAGTCCCCTGGAGCATGAGACAAATTTTCATGCTGATAACTAACCTGCTCAGTCTGCTTACAAGGGGGAAGATCAGACATATACCCAGATCAACTAACAGTGAAGCTGATAGTCCTTCAAAAAGACGAGCACTGAGGCCACTTGATTTTATTTGGATTAACCATGACTATGAACCGCTCCCTTAGGAAACTGAAAATGTATAGCTGGTTCCCCCTCTGTATAGTGCGCATATGTTTAATTTTGATTTTTTGTTGTCAAGGGAAGGTTTGCTGGGTTGTGCTGACCTACCGTTTGATTGGGATGTCTATGTTTTTTTAAGGAGTTTGTAATCTGTGTTGTCTGGTACCAGCAGGTCTGGATGAGAGGGTGGTGCCGACCCTATGTGTTAGACTTGCTGGGGACAGACAACAGTTCATGGGGGCCGGGTCAATCTGTATATTGAATCTTGTTTAAGGTATAAAGGTATAGCACTAATTTCAAAAAAATAAAAGATAACTCATAAGCAAAAGAAAATATTTGATTACGCTTATAAATTCGTCAAACAAAATGGTACGACTTTTGATTACCTAAAAATGATTTTCTTTTTCTTTTCTATCCCATAACTATGAAGATTCCACTACTACAGAATCTTTCCGATGATTCGTTCAGATCTCCCAAATCTCTCTCTCTTTCTCACCGTTGGTTAATTCCATTTCTAGCAAAAATATAACCGTAAAGCTTAGCAGGTTTGGTTAGAGTGTTGAGGGAAACATAAGCTAAGAAATGAAAGACTTTAAGCCTCTCGAATTCTATTGAATTGGTTACTCAGAAAGAAAAAGAAAAAGAAAATTTACCAAATACAAATTTGGTCGATGGATTATGAACCTCTAAATTTCATCAGCAGCAACGTAAAAATTCTTGACTCTACGTACAATACTTCTCCTTTTCGATTATAAATCTGGCGTTTCAAATCCAGTTTTTTTGTTCAATCAACGGATACATACTCAAATATTCTGGTGCGGCTTTATGATACTCGTCTATGAGATAACATGAGCAGTTAGATCAAAGCCTGCAGCTCACAGATAACCATTACATAATTTCTTGGGCAAGTCTTTTAAACAAATAATAAATAATAGAAACAAAAATTATATATGTTGAGAAATTGAGAAGAAAGGGAGAGATTGAGATTAAATTCATTGGAAAATTTGAAATTTAAAGTTATCCCAAAAAAGTAAATGAAATAATCCATGACTTTGATTTTACAAAGATATAACATTTGCCATTTCTATTTCACTGTAATCAATATTAGCCTTTGGATCCAAAGCCATTTTCTCAAGTCGAAGAAGACTACTAGTTGCCAAAATTGCCTTAGCATCAATGTCATGCAAAGACCTCGTATACAAACTGTTTATTGCTGAAGAAGCCGCATCAAATAGATCCTTACTACCATGAGGACCCAAAAGGCAATGCCCCAAGATCCTCAAAGTAGGCTGCAATAGTTCCCATGGCAAGGGAATCCTTCCTTCTTTCTTCTTTACCTTATGCATCTCATTGCTACCATTATTCTCACCATGATCTTCTTCACCATCTTTGAAATTCTCCCTGTCTTGACCTGCCCAAATCTCGCAAAACTCACAAAACTCAATCTTGGAAGTCACTGGCATTTGAGATATCTTGCTATAATACAATTCTAATGCGACCCCAACTATCCTGGCTCTCCTTGTCGACCGCATTGTCCCATGAGGCTCCAAAGTGGAAGATGTGACCGCTAGGTTTAGCTCGGTTGCTTTGTTTTCGATAGACGGTTTGGCTTCATGATAAATGCTAGGTTGTGACAAATCCGGAACATGAACGGTCATCGGTTGGTCTCCACGAGCAGTAGTTTCATGTGCGTAAAGGGCTAATAAAATAGCCTCGAAACCAGCCAGGGCTTTACGTCGAGAGATGCGGGAGAGGTAGACTCCGGCGATGATGGGAATGAAACGAAGGACTACGAGTTGGAGTTCAGGGTCCGTTGTATGGAAGGTGTCATAGAGCCAGCGACATAGGTTGTTATCGCCCGAGCCAGAGTCAGGGTGGCGTAGGAGGGAGGAGATTTGGGAGGAGATGGTAGAGTCGTGTAGGAGCGAAAAGGAAGGGTTTGGGGAGGAAGAGAGAGAGGAAGGGACGGAGGATATGATGGAGGAAAGCGACCGGATGGATGATTGTGTTTGGGAAGATGGTGGTGGTGGTGTTTCTGAGGTGGTGACACCGGTCGGGGCGATGGTGATGTTTGGGGCAGCGGTGGCTGTGGGGGAATCGGTGTTGGAGGAGGAGGAAGAGGAAGAGGAAGAAGAGGAGCCGTCAGACATTGGTTAAGAAGAATGGGGAGGAAGAGAGGAGAAGACTCGGCAAAGGGAACAAGGGAAATAAGTTAAGGTGGTAAAGGAGAGCAGATAATTAAGGAGGAAAACTAGGATCATCTTTTACTTGCTAAATAAGATCCATCCATCTTTTATTCATGTGCACAGTCTGCTTTGATCCAATATCTACCCAAAAAATTCAAATCAAATCCTACAATTCAATTTTTAACATTTTGAAAAAAAACTTAATTGCCAATTGTAGTAAAAAAAATCAAACAAATCAACGAGGTATATACTTTAACTAGTGATAAATGAGTACATTCAAGTAGTCACCAAAGGTGAATTAAAAAGGGCTACTCATTGCCAAAGTGCTGCCATTGTTACAGCAAAGGTTACTTACAAGAGGGTACTTGTCACTATAGTGAAAACTGCCTAATTAATTGAGACGAATATCACCGAGGATATCTAAGCTCCAAAATCCGGTGATTTATTATTAGTTTTTTTTTATTTTTTATGAAAGAACATGTATCAAATCCTAAATTAAAAGAAAATTAAAATTTATCAATTTATGAATAAGTCAACATACTTAATTATATATAAATAAAAGTTTAAAGTTCAATCAATAAGTTTTTATCACAATATCTGAACATTTGATTTATTAATTAGTACGTAATCTCCTTACTTAAAAAAGTATCAGTTTGAATTTCCCTTTCTTATAAAAAAAATTATCACATCTTGTGAGACAAATAATTAAAAGAAAAGAGTCTAGACAATTAATATTTTTCATCAATAATTAATATAATAGATTGAGATTTTATATCTGACTCTATAGTCTTAAACTACATGTGTGATCTTCTTATGTGGTGGATTGCCGAGTGCATAAGGGTATGTAACATTTGATTAATGAATTACTTATATAATTTAAGGGGAAATCAAATAACCATGACAGAAATTAATTTGATTCTCTTAGAAGTTACAATGTTGAAACTAAAGATGGATGATTCTCTTGAACATCTAAATGAATGATATAAAGGTGTAAGTATCCCCATTCAATCATTGGATATGCAAATATATTTTACTTAATCAAAAAAGAAGATAAAGCGGAATTAACCTGAGAGGTTGGGGAGGCTCTAGAGTGGCGCTAGAAAAACACAGCTTGTGATCACGAGAGGGGGCTGGAACAGCTCAGTATGGTAGTTGGAGAATGGGACTCTTCACAACATACGTGAGGAACTTAAGCCCAAGGGTATGTTGGAAAGCATTGAAAGAAGTTTTCGAGCTACATGGAAATTAAGGTTGTGGAGGTGTAAGGTGTTCATCCCTGGAAAAAGAAAGGCTAGTCAAGGGAAGGATCTCAAAGTTGGATTCTGTTAGATACAAAACAGAGGCTGAATCGTCGAGGGTGACAAGACCAAGGGACAACAGGAAAATAGATGGTAGAACTGTCAAAGTAAACATGGCTGCCTATGGGTGGGAGGAAACGGGAGGGAGCTAGACGTACGAACAATGGAAGAGCACAGATGAAAAAGCAAAGTTTTCATGACATTCGCGAGCAAATAACGAAGAATAATGAGAAGGCTCTAGAGATGTGCAAACAAATGAAGGAGAATAATGATTTTATTAAGACCTTTTATGGAGCGAATCATGCAAATGATGAGAGGTATTGTGGTTCCTCCACCGCAGCAGGCAGGCACTTTCGATGGGAGCGAGGCAGCAAAGGGCAAACACCGACAGCTTTTCGTGTCATTTTGTATGAACTTTGATATATTTTGAGTTAAAATTATTATAACGACTTTAATTATTTCAAATTTGATAATAATGGATGATAGTTTTTTTTTTGTCCATAATTGTTTTACATGAAAAATTTATTTAGATATTTGAGTTGTGTGTTTGAATGTTTGTTATAGATTGGGTATTGTTGATAAATTATCCTAATACCTTTAAATTATTAATAGATTGCCAATGAATATTAACGGAATTCGTGGGATTATTCACGAATATTTTTAATGAAAATCTGTTAGTATTTCCAACTTCTTTCAAATTATTATCCATGTAATTTATGGGATTATCGACATATTTTATCAATGAGCTATCAATAGTTTCTAAATTTGTTAGTATTTACAACTTTTTTTTCACAAGTATTCTGTTGTGTTTTATACGACATTTAAGTAATCCTCAATCTTAAACTCATATATGCATCGGTTAATCATAGAGATGATCCAAACTGTTTTTTTTTTTTTGAAAAGCGGAATTTTATTGAGATCTCACAAGCCAGTATATTATCATAAGTCTTGAATCATGGTGATGGAAAACATCTGATGGCATAAGAAGATTAGCTTTGGAGTGTGAGAGTCCTCTACAATTACAAAAGTTGTCAACGACTCAAAAGGTAATTGACTTCATTAACTCTCTATTATGTCTTACACAAAAAATCCTAAGCTTTCTTATTGCAAAATAGCATACAACAAATGAAGGGGATTCAAATCATGCTAAGGCAGATCATACAATAGAATATTAAATTTTAATCCTCTAAGTTATGGATCACTTTTTTTTTTTGAAAATTTGAAATGACTAAGCAATAAATCACTTTAATTGAAACTAATCTAGAAAAACCACAAGAGAAAGATTTCCACATACCTGAAAGTTTGATGTTTGCTTTCTTTGGTGGAGTTCTCTTTGGATTTTTGTTTTTGATTTTGGTACACCAATTAGAACTTATCAAATCATAGCAACACAATTGTCTTGCCTCTAATGGTGATCCACACAGTGATTTATCGAATTCTCTTCATTAAGAGTGTGTGAATCCCTAAGCCAAAGTTTGTGCTAGCAAACTCTCAACTTCAAGCTCTCTTGTGTTTCTCTATTTTTGACTTTGATCCTATCTCAACACACGATAAAATAAAAACAAAGTGTTTTTGTATGTTCAAGAGGCGACTAAAGGATTTTTTTATAGAGTGAATTAACTTACTTTATATCCAACAAGAATTAGAAAATGTTTTAGACTAATTAGGCCTTTGTTTAATACTCTATCAAATCATATTTGATTTAACTCAATATTTAATCGGATTAAGCCTTTGTAAAATCAATTAGACTACATCCAATTGAACTTAAATTAATTTCAACAATTCACCCTCTGTGTGTGACCCATTAAGTGCCCAACATATTGACAATAAATATAATTTAATTTAATTAAGAATTTATATTTATATTTATAGATCATGAGCGGTATCTAGCAATAAATTATAACCACATAAATGTCAGGAGAGTCAATATGGTTTGACTTCTCTCTGGACTACTCATTCATCTTCGCATGCTTCATGCTTTCTCCAAAAGCACCTTGTTTAGGCATATTGTCGCCTCCAGTCCCATAGAAGTGAAATCAAAACATGATAATTCACATATAAGATGACCTAGTATTACAAGTTTAAGAATTATTTATACTACTGACACTTGAGAGTATTTTCATAGACACTTAAGTCAAATACGAAATGAAACTCTCATAACAGGTCATGTTCAGTACACTTGTTCCTTAACAAGCACCCACATATTATCCCCAAGTATCTCATATACTTCAACCTATGATCGGTTGTTTACTTCTAAAGTAAAAAGGTTTAGCATGTACCAGTTTTTGAGCATTGTAAATGTTCTTATTCTTAATAATACAATGTTTAGGAATATATTTAGGAACAAAGCTTTGCTCCATAAAAATCACATAATTATAACTTTTATAATTTCTTTGCAAGGACATTATGTTCCCAGGATTTTTTCTACATTAGTCTCTTATAACTCTTTATAAATAAACTTATGAATAAAGGAATATCTCATTTATTATATAAAATATCTATAACGTATTTAACATGAAATATGACTAATTAATATAGTATTTTACAAGGATAAAACTAATTAACTTGCAAGGCTTACACTAACTACAAATTCGTTGAAATAACTAGGTAGGTTAAAGTAAAAGCATTATAAAAAATAGATTCATAGTAAAATAAAGAGCACCCGTGGCTTGCCAGCCCATAAGGTGCATTGTCTCCATTTACCTTCCCTTTCACCTATCCAGATTCCTCATCAGCATTCCTAATCCTCTTCTTAGACTATCTCCCTTTTCACTTCTACCATTTTATTTCCTTTGTTCTTTATCATCTCTCATTTCTTTCTTCTTCTAACTTCACCATTCTCCCTTTTCTAATAACTTGACTTCTAATTCCTCCACACCCCCTTACTTCCCAAATCATTTATGATCATATTCCTGGTAACTTTGTGAGTCTCTTTTAGCTCTTGTTGTTTATCCAATCCTTTTACAATTTCTAACTCAATCAATCTCTTGATTAATCCTCCTTCACTTTCTGAAAAGATAACCCTAATTTCTTTATCAACTCCGATATTTCCTCTACTTCTTTTCTCAAAACTAAGTTTCTCTTCGAATATCGACACCTAAGATTAAATTGTCCTTTTGACAAGCTAGTCCTATAGTCTCTATTCTTGCTCCTTTATCCTTTTTGTGTGTTATTGGTTTGCGTTAATCCATACTTTTCACTTGACTTTGAGCTAGACCCACAAAATTTCAAATTGTCCTTCCCATTTTTATTCCTCTCTTTGCATTTGTCTTTACTGCTCGACATGCTCTTTACCTTTAGTGAGTATCTCCACTTCAATTTTTTGCCCTATTTTGCTTTTTCACAGCTCACCAAACTCTCACTTTTCTTCTATTTTTCTTCCCTTCGTACCTATTTCATCTTCCCACTCTGATATTATTGTTTAATTTTCTACCCATGCAAGTGTACGTATCGCAAAAATAATATAGAATGAGTCGAGTGTAGATCCCACAGAGAATTAAATTAATTCTTAATGGTAACTACTAAAATTGTAACATCTTAATCTTATCCGAACAATTAAATTTAAAATTATTAAAAAATTAAAACTAATAAGCTGAAACTAAAATTAAATAGTAAATTTGTTTTATAAAACTCACTTAACTACTAGACCTAAGATTATGATGTTCCTCAATATTTCATCTGATTATTGTATCTCTTTCTTAGCTTAGTTTAATGAATTAAGTTGCTAACCTAGAGTCCTAAATTATTTACAAGTCTCTGTCAAGTTTCTCATAAAAATACCTCTCTCAATTAATTTACTATATAAAACTCACTTAACTACCAGACCTAAGATTATGATGTCCCTCAATACTTCATCTGATTATTATCTCTCTTTTAGTTTAATTTAATGGATTAAGTTGCTAACTTAGAGTCTTAAATTATTTATAAGTTTTTGTCAAGTTTCTCATAAAAATACCTCTCTCAATTAATTTACTATATAAAACTCATTTAACTACCAAACCTAAGATTATGATGTCCTTTAATACTTCATCTGATTATTGTCTCTCTTTCTCTTAGCTTAGTTTAATGGATTAAGTTGCTAACTTAGAGTCTTAAATTATTTACAAATCTCTGTTAAGTTTCTCATAAAAATACATTTCCCGATTAATTTATTATATGTCTATGCAAATTAAATTGAAGAAAGATTTATTAAGTTCGTGCTCTAATTTTGGTAACATATGGCTTATCAGTGTATGTCTACTTTATATGCAAATCAAACCACCTAATCAACAAAGTGTATTTGATCATACGCTATTCTATTCAAGGTCTACTTAAATCTCCTTCGTCAAGGTTTAATCTAGGTTTCCAATTCAATCTAATTGGTGATCAAGCAATTAGAAGTATTAAGAATAGAATAAAATAAACAACGTAAATCCATCAAACATAAGCAAAAGAGAGATAAATAAATCAGACTGCACATTAAGTTTAATCATAATCTTAGATTAATAATTTAGTTCCCATCAAGTCACACATCATCATTGAATAAAGTTTAAACATTAAAAACAAAACCAAGAAAACAAAAGAGTAACAAAAGATAGAAAAACTCAAGAATTGTATTTTCGATCTCCAAATCTCCTTAAATCTTTCAAATTCTTCTTCGTTTCAATAACTTTGTGACTTGACTTTCAACTATCAATATGGTGTTTCTCGCTCTCTTTTTTCTCCAAAAGTCTTCCAAAATGTTGTTTTTATAGAATTTTGAAGTTAGGCTAAGTTAAGTGAAGAAAGAAGTCAATTTCAGCTGGGATTTTCTCATCAGACTATGTGGGCTGCAACCTTACCCAATTACTTAACAGAAATCGTAATTACTCTAGGATTGCTACAGTACATTAATTTTAATAAGATTTTTGACTACCTTCTAGGCCAAATTGGGTAAAGTGATAAACAGAAAAGTTGTAGCGTATTCTCTTATCTTTCCAATGGTTTAAGAATTATCTCATTTGAAGCTCTGTAGAGAGAGTTATGGCCAAAAATTTAAAACATATACAGTGAAAGTTTGTACCTCAAAATTACTTTTTTTTTTCTTTTTCTTTCATCAAATACCTACAAAAGCACAAATAAATTAATAATAACTTATCTTAACCACATTAACACCAAATTAAGCATAAAATTGACTAAAATTAGATTGACTCACCTAAATTAACTCATTTAAAAAAATAAATAAAACCTACTAATTTTTATGTATTACAATAAGAACTACACTAAATTATTATAAAAATTAAGTCCAAATAACTCTATATCATAGAGTTATTAGACATCTCTCTTTCCTTACTACTATGTCTATCACTAGTCCTACTGATGCTATTTTCCACTTCGAGGTTTTCCTCTTTTTCTTCCATCGCTAGTTCTTCTCCACCTTTAATCTTTCTCTGGTTCTCAGCCTCCATTCTTTGAGTTTGCTCTTTTTCTCCCCTAATTTCTTGAGCTTTTTTTTCAGCCTTATTCCACTTTCATTCTTCGTCTATTTAGCTTCATGGGTTGCCTTATTTCCACTCTTAATTTCACTCTTAGTTGGATTTACTACATCTGGTGACCCAAAATCTCTTTTAAGCCCTTTCAATTTTCGTTCCTTCGTACCATAAGCCCTTTCTTCACTTAGGCTTGCATTAATTTCTTTTATAGCTCTCCACTAAATTATGAGAGGTAGCTCATTTTTTTCTTACCTTGCTTGTTCCCAGACCAACTTGGCCTACTATCAAACCATTCTGCTCATGGCTTGATTTCGTTTTGTTCTCCACATGCTTAGTTTGTTTTTCCTTTTTCACTTTTGTATCATTATTCTTTTTCCCTGATTCTGAATTTGTTCTAACTCTTTCTTTTGACCCATATCTTGCCTCTCCACTTGTTAACTAACCAACCCTACTTTTACTTTTCTCCCTTTGACCGCACTCTATTAGATTGTAAACTATCTCCTCTAAAAAACTTTGACATAATCCCAAATTTTCTTCTTCTGGTCATACATCTATTTTGCCCCTCTCCTTCCACTTTGTTACGCTTAACACTTTATTTGAGTTTAAGTTTTGGTTTGACAAACAAGTGATCAAAATTATTTTTCAGATGTTTAAATAAGTCCAAACGGTCTTTGAAAAATGTTTAATGAAAGAGCTAAGCACTTTAAATAGAAAACAAGCAAAAAGTCTCTTCAAATTTTAAAAAATGCTTTCTATCAATAGATATGCTAATCTACCAACAGATGAAGAAAATCTATCGATAGTTAAAGAAAATTAGTCGATAGTTGGTTGTTTTAGCACTTTTACATGAAAGACTATGAACATCTATCGATAGATACGCGACATTTATGAATAGATAGTCAACTTATAGTCAACTGAGAACAATATAAAAGGACCTTGACTTGCAACTATCGATAAATGCGCGACATGTATCGATAGATAGCCACCCGAGGATACTTCAAAATAATCTTCAAAACATCCACCACTTTGTCATACTCTTCAAAGGTGCCTTTGATTGCTGACTAGGTCACCTTCTTTATGAGTTTGTAAACAAACACTGAGTACATGCTATCCAACCACGTTCACTCTCCCATCGATTGTAAACAAAAAACTTTGACTAGCTTTGTTGGCTTCCTAGATTAGTTTGGACATCCATGGGTGAAGACTTTGAATCTGCTCTTAGAACCACTTTCCTTTCTACTCGATGAAAAGACCTTTAGAACAAAGTCTTTTTGGTGGTGATTTGAACTGACTAATAATTTTTATGGTATTCAATTCGGGGAAATATTAGAAATATTAGATATGCTTTTTTTAAAATGAAAAATTATAAGCAAAAAATGAAGTATTATATTCAAATAGAACTTTACTTAACTAATGAATGAATTATAAATTATTCATCAAAAAATTAATATAATTGATAAATTCATTCGTTAAGATTTGAATCTTACTGTTATGTTTCATTTGATTCTAATATTTATCTTTATTAGATATGATCTTAAAAAATTAAATAATTTACCTATTCCGAATTTTGTGAAAAAAGAATTCTTTTTCTTAAAAGGTTATGTAACAAGAATCTTGAATGAATAAATCAATTGACAGAGAAAAAAAAGGCAGCTTTAAAGGTTAGTGTTGCTGATCAACGGTCACTTCAATGTTTGAATTCATCAACTTGAAAACTTCTAACGCCTGTGATGCTCTTCTCCTTCTTCTTGTTTTTTCTCTCGCTGTTTTCTGTACGAAGTGGCGGTGGGTGGGTGGGTGGGCTGAATAATTGAATAGGCTTGTCAAAAAATCAATCTTGTTGACTATATATGCAATCATCTAGATAAGATGCAGGAACCCTTCCTTAGTGATTTAATTAGGAGTTAGGACTTGGTTGTTTTCTTCTTCAAGTTCATGAATTGGTTGGACATACATCGTCTCATGTTCATATACTTTACGGTAAACTTTATAAATGCAGTCAGCAATTTCTTTTGAGCAGTAAGAAAATGGTCCCAAGAAATCCAACGAAATTAATATCCCTTAAAATGCTAAAGTTTGGGGTATTGATATATATATAGTTTTCAACAAAGTACCCATATATGTATCATCTTCATATTTGAAAAAACAAATTCAAATGGAGTTTACGTTATAATTTTCTTAAACCAGTATTCGCCATTTCACTCAAAAATATCTATCTATAACTCTTGGGAGGTGCCAGCTTTAGGTTTTGTACTTTGTATAGACAGATATATGAACGAAATGACGAAGCAGTTGGCACACTTTTGTCAATGATTATAATTAAAACCACAAAGATGTGAGCGTACTTGAAAGCAACATTTGACTCGCTCTAGACGCTACAGTAAGGTCTTGGGTTAACATGTATGGTCTTTTTCCTTTTTTTAATTTAATACAGTTTTGACTCATCAATGAGATCAGTTAGTTCAATTGGAAATTAAGTTGTCTTTCTCGAACATAATAGTTCTGGATTAGAGTCCAATTACTAGCACATCCGTTAACCTTAATCTAAATGTATGTATTTTTGTAAGATTAGTTTCGGAGACTGCGCAACCTTTGATTTCTTTGCATGTATGGTCGACAGCTACGCTGATGTATCCCCCTCCCGGCATTAATATACACACTATCGTGTACGCATGCAAATCGTTTGAAAAGGTCGAAAAAGCAGAAATTGATGTGTTGACATAAGCACGAAAGAAAAAAAATGAAGGATTGAAGGCTTAAGGTAGACCAATGGAATAACAATTTAAAGGGCATCAGATACTAGTGTAAGCCAGCTGTGTGCATGGATTGAAATTAAACCTTCGACCTTTTCATATATCACACGGTACGCGGAGCGAAATAATTGTATGATTCCAAATTCCAAATTATTCGAGTTCAGTCACCTTGATGTCATATCTCCATTAGCTGTCAGGACCCCCCACCCCACATACTATTTCATCTAAACCCCAAGTCAACCTCAATTTATTTCTTAACAACTTCAACAAATATCGTAATTTTCCCTTTTCCCATACTTCATCTCCACTATATATAGATATATTCCTCCCCTTTCAGTTCACTCAATTCAACAGCACCATCCGTTAGTAATCATATTCTCTCCAATACCAAACATGTATTTCCGAACTATTAAGACAGTTCTGCTCATTAGTGGTGTTGTGTTTACTCTTTTGGTGTCGGCTTTGGCCGGTAACTTCAACCAGGATTTTGACATCACTTGGGGTGATGGCCGTGCCAAAATTCTCGGCAATGGCCAGCTTCTCACGCTTTCTCTTGATAAAACCTCTGGCTCTGGATTCAAGTCCAAGAAGCAATACTTATTTGGGAAAATCGACATGCAGTTGAAGCTTGTGCCTGGCAACTCCGCCGGCACCGTCACTGCTTACTACGTAAGTTCATTGGCTTTGTCTTCCCCTCTCCCGCTTGAAAAATTAAGTTATAAATAAATAAATAAATCAGTCTCTTAATACAAATTAAATAAGATACATCATATTCACAAAAATTGTGTATTTGAGACTAATCACAAACTAGAAGTGTTATTCGAGTAAAGCTGTAAAGAGAATCAAATGGCGTTTGACAAACTTAACATAAGAACTTCTCAACTTCCTCTTTCATGTTCTTAATTCTGTCTTTTCCATTATTTTTTCAGCTTCTTTCTCTTTTACACTTCTTTTTTTATCTTTGCCTATTGTTACATTATTTTTATTTTAATAATTAACTGATGATGTATCTTAATAGATTATTAAATTTTGATTTATACAATTTTCTAATTATGTAACTAATCAAACAATTACTTTTTTCAATGAAGTTACATGTATAAGTGGAGACAATGACAATCACAATCAAATAACCCTTAATTAACATGTATAACATAGCCATACATCCTGTATATGGCATTAAAACAATGTAAATTGAGCATTTGATTAATAAACTCACTAACATTCTGCATATAGCTACATAAATTAGTCCAACATAAAATTAAATCAAACCTACACATAGTGAAACTTCAAATTTGAAACTTAAAAAGTTTCATAACCTCCTCCTTACTATTTAAAGAAGGTCTCATTGATATTAAGTAATATAATTGGTTGATGGGAGGACACATAGACACACATATATTTGTTGTAGTATTATTTTTATTATTGAAAAATAAAATTTTGATATTTATGTATTACATAAGACACATATATTTTAAATTGTAATTAATATAAACATACTTATTAAAAAATAAAATATTTGAACATTTGATTAATTAATTGATATAAAATCTCTTGTCTAAAAAAAAAAATTCAAAATCCCTTTTTTATTGAAAAGAAAGGAGGCTTGTCATTTTCTTTACATGTTTATCATTTTTGCCAAAGTTATTTGATAATGTTTTGGCATGCAGCTGTCTTCATTGGGGTCCACCCACGATGAGATAGACTTTGAGTTTCTTGGTAACCTAAGCGGAGACCCCTATATTCTCCATACCAATGTATTCACGCAAGGGAAGGGAAATAGGGAGCAGCAATTTTATCTTTGGTTTGACCCCACCAAGGACTTCCACACCTACTCCATCTTGTGGAATCCTCGAAGCATTATGTAATTTCCTCTCTCCCTCTCTCCCTCTCTCTCTTCTCTGTCACAATGGCTCCTACTTATCATAGTGGCAAAGCCCCATAAATGATTTATTGTATCTTGTGTGTTCTCTTGTTATTCCTTTCAGCTTCTACGTTGACGGGACTCCGATTAGAGAGTTCAAGAATTTAGAGTCAAATGGCATCCCTTTCCCCAAGAGCCAACCCATGTGGATATACTCCAGCCTTTGGGACGCAGAAGAATGGGCCACAAGGGGTGGCCTTGTCAAGACCGACTGGAGCCAGGCGCCGTTCACCGCTTCGTATCAAAACTTCAACGCCCAAGCTTGCATTTGGGCTTCAAATTCCTCTTCTTGCTCCGCCAATTCATCCAAAAACTCTTGGTTAACACAATCGCTGGACAGCTCCGGCCAGGCGCGAATCAAATGGGTGCAAAAGAACTACATGATATACAACTACTGCACTGATGCCAAAAGATTCCAACAAGGATTCCCTCCAGAATGCTCACTAGCGTGATCCAAACATATATAAATGAATGAATCATAATCTTCTGAGGCTTTTAATCGTTACAATTTAGGCTGTAAAAATTAGATTTCATGCAATAAAAAAAAGCCAAATTGAATTAAATCTTTGGTGTAATAGTGAACTGATTGAGGAAAGGCATGATCAGTCGGCTAACTCCCAAATAACAACAACAAGAAGACAGCTCATATGCATCGGTATAAGCCCAACATAACGAGTTCATTAGCCCGACAACCTTTATGTACACTATGGGTCTACAGGGAGTACAACACAAACTCATTATTATACTTGTAGTTGATTGTGACGAATTTCATATCAAAGATAAATTTTGAATTTATAAAACAAATTTTTTTAGTTATCAAATATGTCTTTTAAATTATAATTATTGAGAAGTGATAAGTGATATTAAAATAGATTTAAATTTTTATTAACATATGATCTTTATAAAAGATATTTTATGAGAAATATAAGAGTCGGAGTAAACCCAAAATAATAGAAAGGATCTTTTTTTTATAGATAAAGAATTTATGTACGTTGTACAATCCGATGAAATAAAATGTGATAAATTTTATGTTAATAAGAGATGAAGTAAATCTTGAGTATATAAATATAAATTATTTATTACGATATATCTTTTGAATTAAAAACATAAAAATATGAAATCGTGTTATTGCCAATTAAGTCTCTCATTTAAATTTGAAATCACGAATTCTAACTTCTAATTCTTAATATTTTACCGCCGTCTAATTCTACCCGTTAAAAAAATAAATAAAAATAAAAATTAATCTATATATCCGACGCCGTTAGCTAAATTTGACCCATAAGTACAAGCGTGTTTGTGCGTGGCACGTCCGAATCCAACGTCCCGTAAGATTTTATGACTCCTAAATCGATAATCTCCACCGCACGATCCTTTCTCCAATTGAACGGCGATCAAAATCCCTTTCTCCGCACTTTTCCACCGCTACGGATCCGAAATTTCTTTTTTATTTTTTTTGTAATTTCCTCCAAAATTCCAGCAGTTTCTCTGCTCCAAAGAACGACTAATTAATCTTAGAGGTATTTTTTTTTCAAGTTTTTTTTCCTTTGACTCTTTGGGTTTCGATTGGATCGTGCACACCTTCAATTAATTGTTAACCTTTCAAATTTCTTCAATTAATTGGATATTTTCTGATTTTTTTATCTAACCTGCTGTAGTTTAATTCAAACACTTTGGGGTTTGCATTTTTTAGGGTTTGTTAGATTTGGGCATCTTTGATTTTTACGGGTAAGTTGAGATTTGGGTTTCAAAAATTCCTCTGTTGAAACTTTTTTGAGCCTTTGGATCAGGGAATTTAGGTTTACACCATTCAATTAATAGTTTTAGGTTAAAATTCATTCATTTTATGGCATTTGAATGCCAAGAAAGCAATGAGGTTGTTAAGAATTCAGCAAATTGTACTGAATCAAATCATTTTAGTTCCGACCAATTAACTGAAGATTTCGAAGTTTCGAAACGGTCATTGGATTGTCAGCCTAAGAAGGGAATTTCAAGTTTTTGTGATTCAAAACAGTTAGCTCCTAATGATGTTTTTTCCAATGTCCGGCGGTCGATCACTGATCTCCCACCAGCCCTAATATCAGAAATTTTGAATTGTCTTGATCCTAAAGAGCTTGGTATAGTATCATGTGTGTCGACAACTCTCCATAATATAGCGTCTGAGCATCAAGTTTGGAAGGAGTTTTATTGTGAGAGGTGGGGGTTACCGATTGCCCCGGCACCTTTGGGTGCAGGGTTTTCGGATGAGAAGTCATGGAAGGAATTGTTTGTGGAGAGGGAGTATAGGAGTAAGACGTTTTTAGGGAGGTATAGCATTGATGTTTTATATGGTCATACTGAAGCTGTTCGAACTGTGTTTTTATTGGCTTCTGCGAAGCTCATTTTGACGGCTGGATATGACTCGGTTGTACGAATGTGGGATATGGCAGAGGGGTTGTCGATTGCGTCATCACGACCCCTTGGTTGTACTATTAGGGCAGTTGCAGCAGATACTAAACTATTGGTTGCTGGGGGTACTGATGGCTTTATCCATTGTTGGAAGGCAGTTGATGGTCTTCAGCATTTGTTTGACCTTAAGGGTGTTGAGAAACAGAACACTGAGTTTCGACTTTGGGAACATGAGGGGCCTATAACTTCTCTTGCTTTGGACCTTAATAGGATATATAGTGGTTCTTGGGACATGACAGTTCGTGTCTGGGATCGGTCATCACTGAAGTGCACACAGGTCTTGAGGCATGGTGACTGGGTTTGGGGCCTTGTCCCTCATGACATGACTGTTGCGAGCACATCAGGTTCGGATGTGTTTGTTTGGGACACTAATAGTGGGATTCTGTTAAATGTTATTCACAATGCTCATGTTGGTAACACTTATGCCTTGGCACGGAGCCGCACTGGAGATTTTCTTTTTACCGGTGGAGAGGATGGAGCGATACACATGTTTGAGATCATAAATGAGTCTGAAGAACCTACTGTTCTCCAGGTTGCAACATGGTTTCCTCACTCAGGTGCTGTTTATTCCCTTGCATTTGAGTTTCCCTGGCTTGTTTCTGCTTCCAGCGATGGGAAACTTGCACTAATTGATGTTAGAAAGTTGTTGAGGGCCAGTAGGCGCTTCTCGGGGAAAAGGGTTTCAAGGGTGAAAAACATTGACCGAAATGATGTAGAGCCACCCCAGAGAATGCTGCATGGATTTGGGTGCAATCTATTCTCAGTTGATATCGGAGCAGATCGAATTGTTTGTGGTGGTGAGGAAGGTGTTGTTCGTATTTGGAACTTCTCACAAGCTTTTGAAATTGAGCAGAGGGTCCGTGCTCAAAGAGGCATACGTTTGGAGAACCGGATGAGGCGGCGCAGGCTTCAAATTGAGATGAATAGTAAGGGTGGTCGAAGTGATCAATGTTCTGTTGCTGCAAAGAAGAATCCAGTGAATGGTGTGTGGCACAGTAAACGCAGTATAAGTTCAAAGGTGAAGACATAACAGCTTATAATACATACTTTATGCCTCCAGGTTCCCAACATAATCTTCTTTGTTAGATCATGACAAATTGATACATAATATCTTTCAGAATGTATGGTAACTATAGTCTTCTCTTTTAGTTAGCCTTGGATTTTAATCTCATTTATATGAACTTGCATTTTGATCTTTTTTACATGAGTCCTGGATTTTAAACACTGTTCTTCTGATATTTCTGATAGCTGGGCCTTGTTCTTATGGTTGCTTTGATAGGGAAGTTGGAGTTCATTGTTGTTGGCATTCTATTGGAATGACTGTTACAGTTTACATGCCTTTAATGTTCTACGAATTTTCTCTAATAGCAGGCTTGGGCACACTTTTCTTAATAAATTAGAATTAGATGTATACTCCATAATGAATTCTTTGAGGCTGGAAATGCATGGTAGTCAGCCTGAATTATTCTTTTCCAAGGTCCTCTCCCTCCCCAGAACAGCAGCTCCATTTCATTTCTTTTCCTGGAAGCGATTACTATGCAGGGATGTCAGATTATTGGATGCGTTGAGCTTACATATGCAATGACATGTCAATCATGACTGAAGCTAATTTAGGTTCAATTCTGGAGAGTGATTGTTTTGTAGTATTTTATTATATTGATGAGGTCAGAGCATGGATTGAGTCGCAGAAGAAGTCAGGTTTCAACTAGAGATTCTTCTCTGTAGTGAGCAAAATATAGGATTCAACTCTCCTTTTTTTCCTCCTAGAGGAAGAGAGACTTGGTATTAGGCTTTTGTAAGGTAGAAAAGCTTTATGTACGAGTGGAAGACTGCAAGTCTCTTTCTGGTGACCGTTGATGGAAGATTGCATTTGGCTCGCTCCTAGGCGGTAGGGTTGCCTGTTGCTTTTTCTTATCTGAATTGATGGAAATTGGACATGCTGCAAACGTACCTGCCCTTTTAGAAAAATTACAATATAAATTTAACATGATTAATGCCCGTATTAATCCAATGGTTTTATATTTGAAATTCGAAGAGAACTTATTTGTGAGCATTGCCCTCACAGTGCGAGTATGATCTCTCGGAAATAATGAAAAAGCATCATGATTTTAGCTGCTAAAAAATGAGTAAGTCTGGTCACTTTGGACATCTCAATTGTTTTTAAGTCTAACAACTTTATCTTGTTAGCCCAAATACATAATTGAATCATTAATTTCCTCATTTCAACTTTACCTGATTCTGATAATAAGGAAAATGAAAGAACAGTCCTTTCCAACTTGAAGCAACAAGAGAGCAGGATTTAACTTTCTGGCCCAAAACACCATCTGGGGCGGGGCTCCATCTTGGGCACTTGGAGTCTTTTGTTTCATACGAGCTGTTTTCTTTCCATTTCCCGCTATAAAGCTAACAACGGAATTGGACTCAAGCAAGAAAATCCACTGAATTGAAACATAAGGCGCAAGGAAAGAAAAACAAACAGATTTTCGACATGAATTAAGAATAACATCACAGCAACACGGCGAAGATGGAAGGATTTGTTTTGCTTTTGGTTGCAGCTGTTTCAATGGGCATGACCATCCAAGCAGTCGGTCAAGAGAATAGTAGATCGAATGTGTCAGCAATGTACGTGTTGGGTGATTCTTCGGTGGATTGTGGAATCAACGCTCTGTTTTATCCATTCTTTCACCAAAACCTTTCTTTGTTTCCTTGTAATGGATCCAATTCCATTCTTCTTCCCTATCTTCTTGGTAAACATTTCTTCGCTTATAGATCTTCGTCATCTTTGTTCGTTTTGTTTCTTGATTTCTTTTCTTGACAACTGTATGTTATGCTCTGTTTCTTTGAAGAATTTTGGGGATGAATAAAATTGGTCTTGAAATCTTGCTGCGTATATTTCCATGGTATTCTTGTTTGCTCATCTCATATTGAAATTCAATATGCATTATTACATAAAATTAGCTCAACCATTTCTGCAGTTTAATTTTGATTCTACGAGATAGCTTGCATTGGATTCTGTACGATTAGTTTTTTGCTTTCATTGTTGTTCCAGAAGTTTCAGCTTCAACTTCTTTGTATAATTGTATCCCTTCCTTGGTAATTGTAATGTTCTTAGAAACAGTTGAACAAGGTCCCAATTAACATAAAATTTATGGCAAATGCAGCTGAGAAAATGGGTTTACCATACACTGCACCATTCTACAGGCAGAATGGATCCATCGAGGGTTTGCTAAGCGGTGTGAATTATGGGGCAGCAGAAGCAACAATCATGAGCCCCAATAGCCTGAGCCATCAGTCTCTTAACGACCAGCTAAGGCAAGTATTTGAGACACTTCAGCTGTTTGAGTTACAACTAGGCCGGGAGAGCGCTTACCATTTCATCAGATCCTCCATATTCTACCTCTCCTTCGGTAAAGATGACTACATAGGTCTCTTCCTCCGCAACTTTTCGGGTGTAATGGTTAAATACAGTGGCCACGAATTTGCTCAAATTTTGGTTAACCAGATGGTGAATGCCATGAGGAACCTTTATGATCTGAATGTGAGGAGGGTTATATGCATGGGAATATTACCTTTGGGTTGCACCCCAAGTTTCCTGTTGGAGTGGTACGTTCCCACAGCTGGAGGTAACAATAATGATGGAACAGGTTGTGTTGAGGAGATAAATGAACGCGTTTTGCAATACAATATAATGCTAGAAGAGGAGATAATTAGGCTCAATGAAGAGTTGCCTGATGCACAGATAGTCTTCTGTGATCTGTACCAAGGAGTCAAGAAGATCATAACCCACCCACAATTCTATGGTATGAATCCTTCTCTGAATTAGCCTGAAAAACATGACCCAAAGGCGCAATGCTGATGTTTATTTCGCTTTTAGGGGGCCTGAAAAGAAAATGTTCTTGCATTAACATCAACTTAACTCTAATTTACTCTTTATAACGTGTTTCCATGTGACAAATACAGGATTTGAGGATGCAAACAGTGCTTGCTGCGGGCTTGGTTTGTACGGTGCGGAGATAGGATGCCTCTCTGCAGATATGGCCTGCAATACTGTGTCATCTCATGTCTGGTGGGATTTCTATAGCCCAACACCAGAAGTTAACTCCTTGCTTGCTGATTCAGCATGGTCAGGTGAAGTCCTCCTGTCTAACATATGTCGTCCCACTACCGTCCAGGATCTGGTTTACACTCCAATATAGCATCTTCCCTGACCTCCATTGATTTCACAATGTCTTCTTTGGTTTGGAGGTTGCCTAGAGTAGTGAAACATATATTCACAGGCCATTACGGATTGAAATTTCCTTGTTAGGTAACCCCTTTGTCCTCTTACGCATGCGGACAGTTTCTCCAATTTTGTTTCCCCTAAAAGCTAGCTGAGTGTTGGTGTAATGGTCCGGTAACTTTCCTGAGAAACTGCAGTCCAGTCACAATGCAATGTTCATCTGCTACATAAATTTTTTGTATTCTGAATTTGCTATTAATACTATACGTACAACGAAGCAGTAAACGAAATAAGAAGGAAAACCACTGCAATAGAGGATCAAAAGAAAAAGAAAATAAAACAGAAAATCTGTTTTTGTCTCTTTATCTGTTGTCTTGTCCCCAGTACCAGAGAAAAAAAGAAATCTTTAATAGAAAAATGAAATGAATGATGCCCTTGTTTAGCGTGAAACTTTTTAAACTCAATAATTTAATTGAAAACTCAACTAACCCACGACTAAATCACTCACTAAAAGATAGAAGTTAAAACCCAAACGAAAGCTTTTTACTTTCTCCTCCTTTGTTCCAAAGTTTTGGTTCAGAAAACAACAATGGCAACTTCTCAAATCCAAAACCCTCTCAACACCCCCTTTTCTCAACTCTCAATCAAAAAACATAAGCCCTGGTTCTATAAACCCCGTCATTTAACCATCACCGCCGCCCATCCCCACCTCCCCGGCCGCAAGCTCCGCGCCGCCGTTATAGGCGGAGGCCCAGCCGGGTCCTCCGCCGCGGAAGCCCTAGCTTCAGGCGGGATCGAGACCTTCCTCTTCGAACGCAGCCCTTCCACCGCCAAACCCTGCGGCGGCGCCATCCCTCTCTGCATGATCGACGAATTCTCCATCCCTCTCCACCTCATCGACCGCCACGTCACCAAGATGAAAATAATCTCCCCTTCAAATAACGCCGTAGATTTCGGATCCAAATCCCTCCGTTCCCACGAATTCATCCCCATGCTCCGCCGGGAAGTCCTCGACTCCTTCCTTCGGGCCCGGGCCCAATCCGCCGGCGCCCAATTAATACCCTCCCTCGTCACCCAGCTCGAAATTCCATCTTCCCCCCTTTCTCCTTACATTATCCACCACACGACCAACAGCAATCGTAAAACCCTAGCCGTAGATCTAATCATCGGCGCCGACGGAGCCAATAGCAAGGTGGCTAAATTTATAAAAGCCGGGAATTACACGTGCGCAATAGCGTTTCAAGAGAGAATCAGATTACCGGACGAGAAAATGGAGTATTACCAAAATCTCGCGGAAATGTACGTGGGAGACGACGTGTCACCCGATTTTTACGCGTGGGTTTTTCCGAAATGTGACCACGTGGCAGTGGGGACGGGTACGGTGTGTGCGAAGCAGGATATCAAGTTGTACCAGAGAGGGATCAAAGAAAGGGTTAAAAATAAGATCAACGGTGGAAAAGTGATCAAAGTGGAGGCCCACCCAATCCCCGAACATCCCCGGCCAGTACGTGTAAGAGGACGAGTGGCACTGGTCGGGGACGCAGCGGGGTATGTCACCAAGTGTTCGGGCGAAGGAATATATTTTGCGGCAAAATCAGGGAGGATGTGCGGGGAGGCAATAGTAAGAGCATCGGACGGCGGGGAAAGGATGATAGGGGAAGATGACCTGAAGAGGGAGTATTTGAAGGAATGGGATAAAAAATATGCGAGTACATTTAGGTTTTTGGATTTGTTGCAAAGGGTGTTTTACGGGAGCAACGTGACAAGGGAGGCTTTGGTGGAAGTTTGTGGGAATGAGTATGTGCAAAGGATGACTTTCGACAGCTACTTGTATAAGAAGTTGGCTAAAGGAGATAGGTGGGAGGATTTGAAGATGGTTTTCGGTACCATTGGGAGCTTGATGAGGTGCAAGATTGTTGGGAGAGAGATGGAAGCCATCAAGTTTTAGGATTTCTTTTTATGCCAATGCAAAGAGTATCAGATTGTGTATTTATAATATATAATTTTAAGAGCATTTTCTTTTCCTCTCTAAGTTGGACAAAAAATGAAGAATAGCTTCATTTGTTATGAGGAGTGTTTGGTTTCATTTTGTTGTAAAATTATTGGGATTAGTGAAATTTCAATGTTCTTAATTGTTGCAAAGATTAAACCCAAACTCATCAAATAGGAAAAAAGGGTCACTCATTTCATTTTGATGAAAATGGTGACCTTCATGTTCCACAGGGGCTGGCAAGAAAGATGCAGGACAGAGTAGTCAAATTAATTATGGAACTTTGATCAATGAGTTTTGGGAGGAGCAACATTTGCTAGCAAAAATATGTGATGAGTACAGCATAAATTACCAAATCCTCTCCACCCTAATTATTGTAGGACTCAAGTGCTCTGGCTAAAATACCTCATGGAGTACAGATCTTGAGTTTCTTTCACGGCTCACTTGGAAATTTGTAGGGAATCGATAAAGGGATAAAAGTACCAGCAGCACCATTAGAGTGGAGATTAAAACTGGAATTGCATTTCGGAAGAGTACCCAAGAGCTTCTAGATGAGCAGCCATGGCCTTGTTCATGGGAGGTGGTCCACATCTCAAAATCTGTAGCAGTTAGAAAATCAATCGCAGCGTTAAACATTATATAAATGCATGTACACACGGACAGTGAGGATGATTATAAGATTACCTGAATATCTTGAGCAGGGGCAGGGCAGTAGGCTTGAATCATTTCCTTGGATACAAATCCAACGCCAGCATCCCATCCTTCAGGAGGCTGAACATGATATTTTAACATAGAATAATGAGTTACAAGTAAAATACCTCATGCAACCAGAGATTGATAGATTCTTTACACCATGAACAACAAAAGCATATATCGCTTGTTAAGCAAATTAAAGCTGATCAATAGCTGTTGCACGACCTATTTAAGTCAATCAACCTATTTCTAAGATCTTAAGAAAGATGACAACTGTATTAATTTTTAGAGAATCCTACCCTTTGAAGCAGTGGTGATAAAGATATGTTCTGAGCGACTTTCTAGTAGTATGGCATTTGTTGAAAGCCATACTACTGCAGCTTTGATCAGACAAGTTTGGAGGAAAACTATTCATGTTCCTGACCTCAACCAGCAAGTTTGTTTTAAGTCTTTATCCCTTTTACTTTAGCTATGGATGACATCCTAGGAATATCCAGGATGAGAAGTCTTGTTTTAGTTTTAGCAGATGAGACTGAGGCGGGGGTTAGTCAATGTTAGAAATAGAAATTGAAGTTTGCAATATATAGGTCTTAGATTAAAAGTAGGATCAAAACTGAATATATGGAGTATATGTCTGCTAAAGATGGAACTAGAGATGATGATAGAGTTATAACATGAAAGCAAGAAGTTCCTAAGAGTGACAGTTTTGCATCTTCAGATCTAATGATTCTTAAGGAAAAAGAACTTGAGAGGATCCTAGGCATAAGAAACAATATAAGACTGTTTATGCTTCATTACATTGAATGTTGAGCCATTATAAGATAACATTTCACATATCAAGTGTAGCTGAAATGAACATGCCAAAAAGGAATGGGCAATATACAAGGATAGTTGAGAAATCAAACTATTCAGAACATAGAGTGCAGAGATGAATATAGCTCTAGTCTTAACAAAGCAGGATCAGATTCATGCAACCAACCAACCTAATTCTATACTAAGACACTGAGTTGATTGCACTCGAGCATTGGGCTCAGTAATTGGTGCATAATTCACCTCTAAAAAGAGTGTGTGTGTGTGTACATATTATAAATAATATTTATACAAATGGGTCAGTTATTCTATCAATTCGGTTGGCATTTTCCAACCCCAATAACCAACCAATTAAACTGATATAGCCGACTTTTCCGACTGAACCAAAATGACCGAATTAGGTCAGTTTAGGTTGGATTATTCGATTTTGACCAACTATTGCTCTCCCCTAAAATCCCGTACTTAGGTGCAACATTTCCAACAAAAATCCAACACATCTTGGCTCAAGTTGTCATTCAATCTTTACAAACACAAGGATCTCAAGGTCATATGTGGACTATTCAATTCCATGTATGAGTGTAACCTCACTTATGTTCAGAAATCAATGGTGTGTAATTCTTAATGGATATACTCCAAAATTCAGTAAATATTATTTTGTCACAATTACGTCATTTGATGGTCCTAATTTTATTGTATCTGGATCAAAATTATTCACAATTAGTATGAAAGCATTCTTGGACTTTACAATATCTGATATAACTTCTTTGTATCCCATACAAACTACTACAAGACTTCAAAATCATTTAGAAAACATGGCATAGGATATGCTGGATTTGTCATTTCATAATTGAAAGAAAAAGTACAAACAGAGGAAAACATCTCAACAAGAATAGAGAAAGAAATTAAATGAAAAACAAAAGAAAACAACAGAAAAGAGGACCCCGTTTGACATATATACCTGATTCAGAACATAGTATACACTCATGCGGTTCGGAAATTTACTGGCAAGCTCATCCAACTCTTCCTGAAAATTAAAAAAGGACTCGAATTAGATTGCTCCTATAATAAAAGTAGTTCAGCCTGGACATCCTGTTAATTGCCCCAAGGTGTGATCATTTTCAGAATGTTAAACTGCACAGTTCAAACATTTGATTAATCAAAAGAGAAGATTGTTTATCTGTTTATTTAATATGTGTAGGTGGGGAGAGAGAAAGAGAACCCACCTTTAACAGAATGTCCTCATAAGTGACATTGGCATAAATAAGTTGAATGTTAGTCTTGTCATTTGGGTTCTCTAATATGGCTCTAGCAACCTGAAGAACAAATGAGAAACTTAAGCAATTATTAAAATAAGAATTTAAAAGAAAGTCTTACACAAGGTGGAAAGAAAGAAAGTCATAGACAAAGGTGTCCAGCTCCTTGATGTAAAATAACATACCTGGAACATTGGAGTGATGCCAGTTCCCCCAGCAAGCATACCAAATGCTCTCACTTGGCCAGGTTGATACTTGAAGCGCCCCTGAAAGCATCATATAGGTATTATCAATTATGAGCCATTCTTTGAATGTAGATGAACCAAAGGAAATGTTCATTTGACATCTCTCATAGGAGACACATATATACAACACATGAGGACATGTTTCAAAAATTGCATTAAAGTTCACCTTGATTCATCCATTAAAATTACTAAACAATGAAAAAATTGTGTACTTTTGTCCAGGAACTTATGCATTGCTACAATTTCATGAGTTAATCATAATTTAAAAACTCTTACATGAGCTAACACCCAAAAAAAACATTAAAATCATTGGGTCAAACCTTACCAGTTCAACCAACAGGCCAACCATAGAAAAGGTGACATACCAGTGACTGATAGTTGAGGCATTTGCTTAAGGCCATATTCCTAAACGCTTCTAAGTGCCAAGATTTCATTCTGAGTAAACTAACCTTTCAAACACTTCTGAAGAACTAAAAAGGGAAAAATAGATAGGTAGATAGATGTGGTTCTTGTTTTTGTAACAGGGTTATCGCAAAAGTTGAAATATAAGCGGTCCTGAAACATGGTGCTGAGAGAGTGTGGGGATTGAGAAAAGGGGTGTTGAGACTATTGCTTATGTTGTTGTAAAGGGTACCAACTTCTAGAACCAACTTATATATGAAAGTTATCTGGACAGACAATCACATTACCAGTAGGATCTTTAAGGTGATTGCATTTTGTGGATTTGGTTGCTAACTAGAGGAATGGAAATTAGGGGATATTAACCATAAAGTTTTCATTCACACCTAATCAATAGTCAATAAATATAAGGTTTCTCATGATCAAACATCACTTGTTCTCTCACTCTAAGATAAAACAACTTTCTGAGTTTGGAGAGTACTCATGGAAAAGCTTGCTGTTGCATAAAGATATTCTACTGTTGGTTATGCATACATGGAAGCAGAGGGGCTATTGGTTCCCCCTCCAGTGGAGCAAGTAGTATTTGTAGTTCATACAATCATGCAAAAAGGTAAAAACCAGAAAGATGGATGTTCTACAGACTTGATTAAGCTGGCATTTCCCCATATACATATTTCAGAAGTTCTATATCTGAGCCTCCTAAAAGATATGCTATGAACAATTACCATGTTTCCTATTAATTGGATTTCTTTTGAAATCAAAGATGATTCTTC
This sequence comes from Theobroma cacao, assembly GCF_000208745.1. NCBI lineage: Eukaryota > Viridiplantae > Streptophyta > Magnoliopsida > Malvales > Malvaceae > Theobroma > Theobroma cacao. The sequence goes on from NC_030858.1 coordinate 32,332,423, forward strand.
AAGGTAAAATCTGAAACTATGAAAGTTGAAAATCATCATATCACAGGTTAGAATTACATACTACCAACTTGTTTTTGACATTAGTCTCTTAAATAATGAAGCTACAACTGGGTTTTTGAAACCAGCAAGGAAAAAAAAAGATAGGAATTGTAACATTATACAATAGAGCATCAAAGAAACTTACCTTGGGTCCCTTCACAGCCAAGTAATCACCTTCACGCATTTCCCGAAAATGGTGGGACATTCTTCCTTGGGGATACATCTATGGAGAACAAAAACTAAATTATGTACTGATGTAAGCAAGAAAAGAAAAGAATTACTAGATGATATAAACAAAAGCACCAATTGCATGCTGCATGTAAACCTTTATGACTAGTTCAAAATACCCTAAATCTGAATCCAAAGTTGTTGGAGTATATGCCTTGACAACATCATCACCATGCTGATCTTTTCCTCTGTTTTAGAAAATGATATTAAGTATGTGCAATAATATAACGATAGATCATCGAACAGGTTACTCGAAACATAAAAATAGCAAGGATGCAGAAATAGAGCACTAATGTTGGGTCAAGATATTAGATGAAAAAGTCATTCATGAATCAAACCTGCAACTCATATGTTGTCCAATTGGAAGCCCCAAAACTGATGTTGGTGTGGGAAGAGCAAACTTAAACTCAGCCACATTGTGACTGAGTTGGGTGCGTTTAACAAGTTTGAATTCTTTGAATTCTTCAGGATCCAAGCAGCCTGTCCAGACTTCAGCATTAATCAATTTGCTAACAGAACAGATGTTACAGTTTACCCAATTTGAATTCTTGAAACTCAATATAGAGTGCATGAAGAGATTAAATAAGAATGCAAAACATAAAGCATACAACCACCAGAAAGGAGAAAACATTATATAAAAATGATAAATAACATGAATAAATCAAGAAACTAATTAGAAAAAAAAGAAGCATCAGAGAGCTGCTTGGAGATAAAATAGTACTCATTATCAATTAAAAAAAAAAGGAACAAATGTTACCTATTGTTGGATGTGTAAACTACCTATTTGCAAATACAGCAAAAAGTCATAAAAAGAAGGAAATCCCCAGAGAAACTCTTTTATTGCATTTCATTAAAATACCTGGGAACTCAGCAATTTCTAAACTACTAATTGGAAAAATGACAACAGCTGAAAAAACTTAAAAGGTCACAGTATCTCATTGCACCTATTGAACTAAATATTTGTCTTTCAGTTATTGATCTTAACACATTTTCAACCACAAAAACAAGGTTCCGCTGGTTTATATTTGTTTACTTCTTGATATTTCCCTACCAGGTAAAAGTAAATAGCAATACATATTCGAATTAAATAAGACCAAGTAAAAGCAAATAGCAATACATATTCGAATTAAAATAAGCAAATGGCTAAAAGAAACACCAAAACATAATAACCGTTCCACCAAACATCTTTTGTAATCGGTGAAAAGATGGCAATTATAGCACAATCAACACTCCAATAGCACATGCAATGAAATGATAAAGCAGTAAGATTAGATTGGTCTAGAAAAGAACTTCCTCCCAATTAACCTACTAAACAAAACATTCCCATTTCATTATATATTACAAAAAGGCATCATATTTGGTCTAACATAATTCCCAAATTCTCATTCATCAACAGCATTATTAAAAATAATTTTAAAAAAATAGAAATGATGAAAAGAGTACCTTCGGGTTTCTTTGTAACATATAAATAGTAAGCAGTAGCAGCGCCAATGGCAGCCACGGCCACGGCTATGCTTACTATTTCCACCCTGTGAGATTGAAAATGTTCCATTTTTAGGGACCCAAATTTTCGGAACTATGAAAGACAAGATTGTAAAGGGCTTTTGCAGAATCTGTTCTCTGTCTCACCCTTTGGTTTGTTTTGGTCAACCGGAGAACAGTCTCTTAACTGGGGTCGAATATAGAGGATTCCTGCCAGGTTTAAGATTGCATGTTGATTTGATGAAGGAGGAATGCTAGCGTGTACTCATCTGCAACTTCCCATTTTCTTGAGCGGAGAATTTCTATCTACGCAGCCGAGAAGAGATGACTTCTGGAAGTTTAATTTTCTTTTGTTGAATTGCTTTCCGGTGTTTGGTCAACTTGAAATTGCTTTCCACTCAAGGAAATATCAAAGCTAACACGTACAAGTTAGGTGTGAAGGTAGGGAGTACAAGTTTGAACAACTTTAGGAATTAGGATTGTCAATTTTCATTCCATAGAGTTTAAATAAGCGCTTAAATTATTTAAAAATACTTAAATAATTTTTTATTATATTTAATTAAATTTTTTATTTTTATTTTAATATAAACAAATTTTTATTATTAATAATTAATTAAATATCATTTTTTATTTTATATTGATATAACATTAATATGATATGTTATATCGATATTGATAATAAAAAAAATCACACGATCATGTTATTATGTCAAATTAACATATCATCTCATCATCAATTATGATGTCAATATGTTATATTTTTATCAATTATAATATTTTAACATGTAACGTTAATATCATGCGACCTATAATGATAAATGAAATTTTAATTAAATCAGTTATTAATTATAAAAGTTTATTTGACTCAAAATAAAAATATAAAAATTTGATTGAATGTAATAAAATTATAAATACTTATTTAAATTCTTTTAAATAATTTATAAGTTTTTTAAATATTATATCATGTTAAAATTGTAAGTTTGGTAAACGTGTTAGTTGATTTTTATGTAATTGACATGGTCTTGTTCATTATTATTATTTTATTGTAAGTTTCAAAGGAAGTATGCTGAATATCGTAAGATTATAAAAGAAAGGAAATATGGAAACTTTTAAGTTCAGACTTGGGATTGCAAACATTTGTTGCAACTTGACGAGGACAATAAATTAGTAGATATGGCCGCCATACTTTTTTTCTCCTAAATAAAAAAAAAATGCAACATGTTTGAAAAAAATTTTAAATTATTTATAAAAATTTAAATAAATTATTATTATTTTTATTACATTTAATTATATTTTTATATTTTTATTTTGAATTAAATAAATCCTTATAACTAGCTATGAATTAATTATCATTCGTAAAAATACTATACCCACATAATTATAATATGACGTTAATGTAGAAGATAAAAATACTATATAATCGTATCATCATGTCACATTAATATATTATACTAACATTTATTATGACATGTCCACATGTTCGCATGGATATAAAATAACAAATAATATTGTTAGTAATAATAATTAATCAATTATTAGCCATAAGAACTTATTTGTTTCAAATTAAAAAATATAAATACTTGATTGTATGTAATAAAAATAAAAATTTATTTTAATTTTTTTGAATAGTTTAAGAATATTTTTAAATATTATGTCAAAATAAAATAAAAAAATTAAATTTTTTCAAATAAATTCTAAAATAATCACATTTATTCAATTTAGACCTTATACTTCTATGTATTCAATTAAACTTTTTATTAGTATAATTTAACATTTATTAAACTCCTGTTTAGATTAATTACAATCATAATGCAGTTGGTATGTAATATCCAATGAATTTTCAATGTACCCAAAAAATAAAAAGAAAAAAGTATGTAAAGATAACCGTTGCAATTTAAAGCTAATGAATCTTGATAGGACTGAAATAGTATGATGAATTCCAAGTTTTGCAATTATAGGTCTACTCGCCATAGAATAAAGAATTCAACTGCGTGAGGACATCAAGAGAAAAATTGTGCTTGCTTAATTGCATCAGGAAAACAAGTTTAAGGCCTAAAATTCTAATAGAAAATTTGATTTTATTCAGCCACCAAATACCAAAACAACAAAATCCTAGTCTGTTGGAGTACTCTCACTAGCACTATTAGTCTCTAATTTCTCAGCAGATTCCTCTGGTTTGCTTTCAGTGTCAACATTCTCAAGCTTTGAGACGCGAAACTTAGCCAGATGAATATCCCCTACAGCCAGAGAACCATTTAGACCATTCAACGTTAGCTTAGCAGTTCAGACTCTATATATTCATTTAGACAGATGTCCATGAAAAGACTAAGGGTATCCATCTTGTTTGCTTAATTTCAATTCCAAACTGGGTTGGGGTTGGCCAAAGTAATCAGTTTCCTCAGTTTGATAATGGTTTCACGCATTTGAAAGATACCAAACCTTCTTGTAGATAGCTTGAGTGTGAATGTACTGAATTAAATTATTGAAATTCAAGTCAGTTTATTTACCGAATATAAGAAAACTTCCAGGTGGCACAGTGGCAACGACTCCTGGTCTTAATCTCTGGTCATTAATGAACGTTCCATTGGTACTGTCCAAATCTGTGACCAGAAGATTCCCTTCTTTCTTCTGAATCCGTGCATGAATTCCAGATACTGTAAATGTCAGGGGCATGCACGATTTGATGTGAGATAGACATCATCTGATTTACAATTGAAACAAGACAAAATTCATTCTATTAACAGTCATGTTATTACAAGTTCTCTTTCCTTTTATCTTTTGGGTTTTACCCTTTCTTTGAAAGTGCAGAATACCTGTTGCAACTGGAATCACCACATCGGCCTTATCAGGGAGACGGCCAACAGTCACTTCACTCTACAAAATACCCAAAACAATTGATTGATTTTGTTATAGTGCAAAGCTTGAAGTATTAAGATTTTAAGGGTATGGCAATAGTACTTTTACTTACGGAAGCAATTTCAAAGGCATCCGGCATCTGAACCTTAAAACCTATGTGCCTTGTATCTCCATCACCTAGTTCGTGAATACATCTAGACGTTGGTCATTTCTCAATTAAGCAAATGTGTTTTGAAAGAAATGAAAGGAGTACTATGGCATCAGAATCAGATACAATATAACCAAAAACTATTTAAAAAATGAAGAAAGGAAAAAAAAATACTGACCTGCAGGCTCAAGAAGCCATCTATCAGTGACATCTGTTGAAGTACTTTCACCCTCTGAAGCATAAATAACCCCAAGATTTCTTTGTTTCCTTGATCTGATTCTATCAAATTTTAGCTTAGTAACATAACTCTTAGAGGACTGAAATGGAACTGCAAAATTTGATGCAGCAACAGTGGCCTTTGAATGAAGGAAGGGTGGTGAAAGGGAGGTTGAGCAGCTTGGGAGCTTTGCTTGGGACAGAGATTGTGCAGTCATCTCCATTTCTGCAAGAAAATTGTCAGAAGTTACCAAGTTCTGTTTATAGTCGAGTTCAAGTAGAGCTTAGTGTGATTGGATTGTGTGGATACCAGTAAAAGGGTGTTTTGGGAAACATGTGACATAATTACGTGGCATCCATTTAATGCCTTGACAGGGATATGGATAGCAAAATCATAAGCAGTGCCTTGTTGTTTGTACAGGGTGTAAGGATTTGTTGCGAGCTGTCTAATTTGCCATTTCAAAACAAAATACAAAAGAAGCCCAATCCACACCAGCAACTTGTTTTTCTTCTTATACATTTCATTTTGTTTGAATTTTTGTCAGGTGATTCATTCACTAAGTAGACCAATAATATCCAAATCGTGCAATTTATCTTAGAATATTTAACTATTCAACGGTTACGCAAACTCTGTGGTTCAGTTACTGCCAAATAGTAGTTAGCAGCACATTAGTATGTCTAGTTTGTAGCAGTGTAATTTGCAAACTTGCTACCAAAAGAGAAAGAAAGGTTTCTGTTGAGACTTTTTGATTGTTGTAGTGTTTAAGTTTCTGGGTAGCCCACAATCATGGAGACAGAGAAGCAGCCAATGATGGAAAAAAGAAGTAAAATTCCAGGATAAATTTGAGAAGAATCTGGAAAATGCGTATCATTTATTGCAGTTTTAACTGATACACTCCCTTGGTAACTCAGTGAAACGTGCTGGATCTTGACAATAGTCATATACCAAATGCTTTCGACGAACCCATTTAAGTTGATGGCTCCTGTGCCTGTTTAATCCACTAAAAGATGGCTTATCCCACCAGAACTGCCCTAGTTTGCCACATTTGGCCATGATATCTTCGGTTTCTGGCAACAATTCACAAGCATCAACAATAAAAGACCGAAAGGTTGAAACAAAGGGAGCATGGCTCCAATTTGTCTTCACCCTCCCTCCTTGTGTAGCCCAATCATCAGCATTCCACACAGACGCGCGAATGGTCATGGGCTGATTCTCTGGAAACAGCACCCCGTTTTCTTCTTTGTTAGTGAAAACCCGTATGGGAATTCCATCGACAAGAAACCTGTTGAGATTGTCAAAGAATTGCTCAAAAAGAAGATGAAAGATCAAGGGTGGGATCAAACCAATGTTTAAAAATGCCCAGTACTGCATTGGTTAGTCGCCTACTTACACGATAAAGCGGCGATTCCAGAAGAAAGAGTACGCATGGAAATCAACTGTGGGATCAAACCAAAGAGTATGCCTCTGCTCCCGATTGCCAGTGCCATTGACATAAACATTAGTTTGAACAAGGTACGGCTCTCCAGATGCATTGCCAAGAAACTCAAAGTCTAGCTCGTCATGACTAGCCCCCTCGGATGCCATCTGCATTTCCCGTTGTTAAATTTCCTAACCATTTTGAGACCAAATTAATGAGACAAGTCCTAAACTATTAACCATTTCAATGTATGTATTATAGTACAGGACATTATTTGAATAGTTGTTTTGATAACTCTTGCTTACTAAGCGCATAAAAGTTAATTAGTTGGTCTCTTGGTCCTTGAATGAACAACATAAGACAGTTCATGTTCCCAGGTAACAAGTTGAGCTTGTCCTGAAACATGAAAATAAAAAAATATATATATATCTAACTTACATAGAAGGCAGTGACAGTTCCAGCCGAGTCTCCATCAATTAGTTTGATTTGCACGCTTGCTTGTCCAAACAAATACCTCTTTTTAGACTCAAATCCACAACCTATAGCCAATCACCATGTATTAGTCAATCCAAACCATTGGCCGCATTTGATGATCAGAACAAAAGAGAAAAACACTCATAAGCCAAAGCAGGAAAAGATAGTACTACAGAGAGACAGAGGTCAGAGAAGCTGAGAAAGCTTGGCATTACCAGAATTATTGTCCAGAGTTAACTTGGTCTGGTCTCCATCAGAAATTATGTGATCAGGAGCCCAGTTGCAATGGAAGAGTTCACTAAAGTTAGAACACATGGCTAAGTTTGAATTCAAAGCCAAAAACCACAGTAGAAATGCAATTGCAAGCATAGAAATTGAAAGCATATTTAGCAATGGATTTTGACAAATCGAAATCCAAAACCTCAATCTAAAAGAGTAAGACGAAGCCATATATATATATATATATATATAGCCCCACAGTTTGTGTAATAGGAGCCATGTGAGTCTGAACAATTCAACAAGGATTTTTGTCATGATCAGAAAGTGAATGATATGGGGGGGGGGAGTTCATGGCCACATCAGCGGCCACTTTGGAGCGGCGCCACTAACAGGAGTGAGAGAATCCATTATCTGTTAGCTTGGTAAATGGGAGAATAAAATGAGTTGTCATCAACTTTCTTACTGCTAACAAAAATTATAGTGATGTAAATTTAGTAGTAATAGATAGCCCTCCAAAGACCAAAAGAGCCAAAAATCATGTTCATTTGTAAAGTAGCTTAGCCAAGAAAAGAAAAGGATATGGAGTAAATTAATTGGTTATAATTTATGTTGTTATATTATTAACATAGTCGTCCATCGAATGACCATCGTATACTTGCAAGTCTCTAGCATAATCATTGTTAAAGCAAAAGTGTTTTCCTCTTCATTTGGCGGACGTGGGGTGGAAAAGAACAAATGTCGAAGCCCGATCAATGGTGAGTTTGGGCATCTAGGCCGAGTGTTGAAAATGATAAAGAGCTTGTGCATCACAATTAATGGCTACTACTGTAAATTTGTTCTACTTTGTATTGAAGGCACATCATGCGAGGCCCTAATTGTTAGAAAAATTGAGAAATAAATGAAAATAAAATAAAGTAAGTAAGAACACTAGAAAGCCTGAGGTCTAAATAAGAACACTAGGAAGTCTGAGGCATTGTATCACTATCCTTAAAGATAATTTTCGTCCCTTCGGAGTATAAACTCAGTCTAAAATAACTGTAGTGGTTATTTTTCAGGATTCAACAGACCCTTCCTTATATTTTGCATAAATTAGAAAGGGATGGCATAAACAGCAGAAAGAAAGAACCCAGCTAGGAGAGAAAGATGCAAAGAAAATAAACAGAGAATACTTAAGAGAAGATGAGAGGCTTTAGTGTGTTGTGAGTGAGATAGGAAAGTTGTATTTATAGGCAGGGAATGAAGTGAACATTGCACCGAATAAGGTGAACGTTGCATCAAATTAGGGAGTTGAGAGAAACTTGGTCAGCATGTATACTTAGTCAAGTGTACGTTGTAGCAAAATCAAGAGAGTCATCAGCATGGTAGAGTACTTGGTCTTACTTGGTCATATAGACGTTGGAGAGTCATCAACATGTAATCAGGAGAGTCATAAGCACTGGTCAGATAGACATTGGAGAGTCATCAGCATGTAGAGTTTGAGTTATTAAAGCCAAGGTACAAAAAATTCAGCATGTAATCAAAAGAGTCATAAGCACTAGTTAGATAGACGTTGGAGAGTCATCAGCATGTAGAGTTTGAGTTATTAAAGTCAAGGTACAAAAAATTCACTTGGGCCTGCGCGAGCCCACTCCTTTTCCTTCTTTGCAATAAGCCTATAGTGTGTTTGCTTACTTAAAGCACTCACACCTTTATGTACTTTAGCAATGTGGGATGTTTGAACCTTATGAAATACATTAGTTTTTCAACAATCCCTCACATATTTCATAAGATTTTATAGGAAGTGTTTGTTGGGTAAAATTTCATTTAAGTGTAATGCATTGTGACTGGTGCTTTTTAAGCTATGAACCATCTCTAGAAAGAATGAAACATAAGTCACAGAATTTTGGTGAAGTTTGTAACTCATATGCACGAAAATTCTTTTATGTGAAATATAGTTTTCATAAATTACATTACACCCCCACAATTTCTACTGTTCAACATGGTTTTGCACGAATAGGCCATGCATGTGCCTGGTTATTCATAAGTGCTATAAAGAATTTGCCACAATTCTCATAGGAGCGACCCCACCCCACACTTATATAGGTGATTCCATCAAGTATATACTGCAGTTTAATACATTACCCATAAAGGATATGGAATTCATTAAGAGTTTAACTTAACCTCTCTTGCATTCTAGTCTTGCACTATTCATAACCATAAGAGGGACAATAATATTAATAGTGCATTAATTTATTAACAAATAACGTGTTATTACTCATATGAACCTAATTCATGGGATCTCCAATCATGTAGGTTGGCTTAAGTCTCATTCCCCTCGATGTAGCATTAATTAATTTTCTTCCCATGGGTTTATTTAGAGGATCAACCAAATTCAGATCTGACTTCACATAATTAATGGATATAATTTCATCTTTAAGCAGCTGTTTTACTACATCATGTCTCAAACGAATATGTCTATTTTTACCATTGAAGGATTTATTCTTTACAATGGCTATTGCTGTTTAGCATCACGATGCATGGATACAGAAGATGTTGGTTTCATTCCCAACGAAATATTTGCTAAGAGGTTTCTCAACCACTCAGTCTCATTGTCAGCCAACTCTAAAGCTACAAATTTTGACTCTCTTGTAGATTTAGCAATTATTGTTTGTTTGACTGATTTCAAAGTTATAAGACCCCCACTAAGAGTGAATACATAATCACTTGTGGATTTTGTTTTATTTGAATCTGAAATCCAGTTAGCATCATTGTATCCTTCTAATATAGTGGGAAATCCATTATATAAAATACCATACTTTATGGTACCTTTCAAATATTTCATCATTATGCTCAAGGCAGTCCAATGATCTTGATTAGGACTTTATGTATATCTGCTCAATCTACACACAGCATAAGCTATATCTGGTCAAGTATAATTCATCAAATGCATCAGATTCCCAATAATCTGTGTATACTTAAACTGAGTTACATTATCACCTCTATTTTTCTTTAATTGGATATTACTATCATAAGGAGTACTCACAAGTGTGACATCAAAATGTCCAAACTTTTTAAGTAGCTTCTCAACATAATGCTCTTGTGTTAGCATTAAGCCACTATCACATCTTATGATTTTAATACCCAAAATAACATTGGTTTCTCCTAAATTTTTCATATCAAATTTAGAAGCCAAAAAACATTTTGTTTTATTGACCACATCAATGCATGTACCAAAAGAAAGCATATCATCAACATTCACTATCAACAGTTTTTGTGTACACATATTTATCAACTCCAACAGTTGAAAATTCATTACTAACAAGAACTTGATCAAATGTTTCATGCTATTGTTTTGGTGCTTGTTTCAAGCCATATAATGATTTAGTCAATTTACAAACTTTGTTTTCTTGACTAGGAATAACACATCCCTCGAGTTGTGCCATATAAATTTCTTCTTCTAAATCATCATTTAAAAAGTGATTTTTACATCAATTTGATGAGCAACAAGTTTGTAAATTGAAGCTAAGGCAAATAAAATACGAATAGATGAAATTCTTGTTATTGGAGGAAAAGTATCAAAATAGTCAATATTTTGTTTTTGAGTAAAACCCTTTAGAACTAATCTAGTTTTATATTTATCAATAGAACTATATGGATTAAATTCTCTTTTAAAAATCCATTTGCAACCAATTGATTTGGCTCTAATTGGCAAATCAATCAATTCCCAAGTTTTGTTTTGTAAAATCGAATCAATCTCATTTTATATGGCTTTTTTCCAAAATAAACTTTCTTTAGAAGAAATTGCATCAACATAAGTTAAAGGATCATTATCTATAATATAAGTATAAAAATCATTACCAAAAGAAATTTCTTTCCTTGGTTTTTTGCTCCTTCTCAAATCATCATTTTGTATTTCAAAATCATTGTTACTAAAAGGTGCATGAGAAATTATATCAATTCTTAATGGAAAAATATGCTTGAAAAATTTAGTATTTTTGTTTCCACAATTGTATTATAATCAAGAACATCACTTTTTAATACAAAAAATTTATATGCAACACTATGTTCGGCATAACCAATAAACATGCAATCAGATGTCTTAGAACCAATTTTTCTCTTCTTAAATTCAGGAAGCATTACTTTAGCAAGACACCGCCACACTTTCAAATATCTTAAATTAAGATAATAACTTTTCTATAATTCATAAGGGGTCCTACTAGTTTTCTTACAAGAAATTCTATTTTGAATATGACATGCAGATCATAAAACTTTACTCCATAAATTTTCATGTGCATTAAAACTAACAAGCATAGAGTTCATCATTTCTTTTAATGTTCTTTTTTTCTGTTTAGCTACATCATTCGATTCAAGAGAATATGAAGGAGTAATTTCATGAATTATTCTTTTTTTTCACAAATATCATTAATCGGTATATATTCACCCCCTCTATCTGATCTAACTCTTTTTATCTTTTTGTTCAGTTGATTTTCTACCTCAACTTTATATTTAATAAACATGTCAAAAGCTTCAATTTTATGCCTAAGTAAACAAATTTTAGTAAATCTAGAATAATCGTTAATAAATGTAACATAGTATTACTTACCACCTCTAGTCATAATTTGTTTTAGATCTCCTAAGTCAGTATGAATTAAACTTAATAATTCAAATTCTCTATTTATTGAAATACAAGTTTTCTTAGTTGATTTCGTTTCAGCACATATCTCGCATTTATTAACGCATCCATTTTTAATACTAGAAATTAAACCAAGTGATTGCATTTTCTTAATGTAGGGAATGCTAACATGTCCTAGTCTACCATGCCATAAATCAATAAAGCTAATCATGCAAGCGAAAGAACTGGCATTCTCATTCTGAGCATTAGAAATGTTAAGTACAAAGAGTCCCTTATTGCAATAAGCCTAACCCACAAACACATTATTTTTTGTCATTACGATATTGTTAGATTCGAATGACACTTTTACCCCAACCTTGCCCAATAAGACCACAAACATTAGGTTTGCCCTTATATTGGGACCATGAAGAACATCATTCAGAGCTAAGATCTTGCTAGATATGAGCTTGAGAAGAACTTTCCCTTTACAAGAACTTGAACAGTTCGAGAATCACCAAGGTATATTATTTTTACTTTTTCCTCTACTAGAGTATAAGAGGTAAAGGCATTTCTGTTTGCACAAATATGCCTGGTAGCACCTGAGTCTACCACCCATTCCTTCACACTAGCCACCATATTGGCTTGTCAAATGACCACAGCAATTACATCATCGGATTCATTTACTTTGACCAAGTTGACTCTTAAATTAGCAAGTTTGTCATTTCCCTTTCCTCTCTTTTTGTATTGTGTTGCATGATGCCCTGGCTTTCCACAAACAAAACAACTACCCTTTTTTTCAAAGGTGGGATAAGAAGCTTTGGGTTTATTGTCAAGTTTATAAGGGTACATTTGTTGACGCTAGGTTCTGCTTTGAATCAGATTGGCTTAGGTTGCAACTTCCTTCGCTTTGAAGGCCTTAATCTCCCTCCGAGTTGTGTCTTCAATGATGATGTGCACAATCAAATCTGCAAGTGACAACTGTTTTTCCTTATGCTTTAGTTGTTGCTTGTAGCCATTACATGATTCTAACAGTTTCTCAATTAGCAACCCAGCAACAAACTCTTCTTGCAAGTTGATTTTTTCAGCCTTCAAGTCATCCACCAACTTGTGGTGTTCCTTGATTTGACTCTTGATGTCCTTGTCATCCGTCATCTTCCAACGATAGAAGTTTCCAATCACGAACTTTTGTGTCCCCACGTCTTTAGCAGTGTATTTGGCAATCATTGACTCTTATATTTACTTTGCTTCTTTGTAAGGACTGTATGCATCAAACAGCTCATTAGAAAATGTGCTAATGATTATATGCCTGCATACCTTATTTACGTGTATCCATGGTTTCAGAATCTTGACATCATCTAGCTGGAATCAATTAACGCAAAAGCCACCCCATGAACATCAAGGATTGAAAAAAAAAATCCATTTTTGCCATCTTTTGAAGTTTCTGCCATCAAAGATTTTTATTTTAAAAATATCTGAAAATGGCTTGGCATATGAAACCAAAGGCATGGGAGGAACGGTTAACTGAGTGCGAGCCATGGTGGAACCATTAATAGTGGTGGTGGTAGTAGGGGTAGAGGCAGCAGTAGGAACAATGGTAACAACATTATAAACATGAGAATCCATTATCTTTAAGATTGTTAGAAAAATTGGGTAATAAATGAAAATAAAATAAAGCAAGTAAGAACACTAGGAAGTTTGAGGCGTGGTATCACTATCCTTAAGGATAACTTTCACCCCTTCGAAGTATAAACTTGGTGTAAAATGACTATAGCGGTTATCCTCCAAGATTCAACAAACCCTTATTTATAGTTTGCATAAACTAGTAAGGGATGACAGGAACAACAAAAAGAAAGAACCCAGCTAAGAGAGAATGATGCAGAGAAAACTTAAGAGAAGATAAGAAGCTTTGGTGTGTTGTGAGTGAGGTAGGGAGGCTGTGATTATAAGTAGGGAATGAAGTGAACATTGCACCTGATAATTCTATTTTATAGAATTATTTTACTCTAATTTTGTTATTAAATATTAGCTAAGTCCTCAATTTTCAATTATAATTTACTTATTTTTATTTGTTTTTATAATTAGGTTACTTTTAAGTTAGTTATTTTAATTTTATGTTATTTCTTTTAATTTATTTATTATTGATTAGTTTTTATATTTTTTGTAGGATTAAAGGTGATTTGGGCTTAATTTTGGAAAGTAAGATGTTGAAAGACCCAAAATTTGCTTGCATATATTTCAGTATTTTGGCCATATCTCAACTTACAGAACTCCAAATGATGCGATTCTTAATCCAGTGGAAAGCTAAGAGATAGAGCTACAACTTTTGTGAAGATCACTTTGCCCAGTTCTACCTCTAAGATAGAGAAAATCGCGTCGGATAATAGTAGATGTACTGTGCCGAGAATGGAAATTTGTAAAGATTGACAATTTGAATTTTAGGCCTCTTATTATACTGTTAAGCCCAATTAAACCCTAAGTCAGCTTAAGAAACTTTAGGTTTAGTCTATTAATATAAATAGGATATGTTTGACAACATTAAAAAAAGAGGAAGACAACCTTTGGGAGATTCAAGAAACTAGAAGTTGAGGCTGAAATTTGAAGATCAAGGCGGAGAATATTGTTTTGTTTTCTTCCTTAGCTTTTATCTTGATACTTTTAATGGTTGAATTTTATACAATGTTATTTTTTTTTGCAATTATGAGTAGCTAAACTTCTTTCTCTAGGATTGCAATTGAACTCACATGTAGTTTAAGTTTTTAATCTCTTTCTTACTTATTTTAATGGAATTTGAATTGTTTATTTCAATTTGTTCTTAATGCTTTTAATTACCTGATCACCAATTAAATTGATCTAGGAATCTAAACAAACTTGGGAAAGGGAGTTTAGAGTAAACTAAAATTGGGATAGCATATGATCAAATTAATTGATTTGCGTATAGGATAGAGATATATCTATAGGTCATATGTAGCTAGATTAGAGTTTGAACTTAATGAGTCTGTTTTAATTTCAATTCACATAGGGATATAGTGTTTTGATTAAAATAGATATTTTTATAGGACGAGTCGGGAGACCCTTATAAATAATTTAGGACCCTAGGTTCGCAATTCAACCCATTGAAATAAGTTAAGGAAGAGAGGTAAGATTTAGATGAAGTGTGAGGGATATTGTAATCCTAGATTTGTTTAATTTGATATTTTCTCAAGATTATTATTATTTTGATTTTTCTTATTAGTTTTAATTTCAGTTAATCAGTTTTAGTTAATTACTTAATTTTGATTGTTTGGATAAGATTGAATTGTTTTAATTTTAGTACTTAGTAAAGTTTTAGATCAATTTCCTGTGGGATCGATACTCTGCTTGCTAATATACTATCTATTCGATACGTATACTTGCGTAGTAGGATTTTAACTGACAGCACCAAATAAGGTGAACGTTGCATCAAATCAAGGAGTTGAGAGATATTGGGTCAACATCTATACTTAGTCAGGTGTATGTTATAGCAAAATCAGGAAAGTCATAAGCATGGTAGAGTACTTGATCAAACAGACGTTGGAGAGTCATCAGCATATAGAGTTTGATTTTGATTCAATCAAAGGCTAAGAAAGCTTAAAAAAAAAAATTAAAGTCAAGGTACAAAATATTCAATTGAGTCTAGCCCATTTGTATACTCGCTCACAGGGGGGAAATCTGAATTTTCTCAAGGCCTAGCTCATTCTCGTGTGCGAGCGAGCCCACTCATTTTTCTTCTTTGCAACAAGCCTATAGTATGTTTGCTTATTTAAAGCACTCACACCTTTATGTACCTTAGCAATGTGAGATGTTTGAACCTTATAAAATACACTAGTTTTCCAAAATGATCTATGCCAGAAGTTTATTTAGGCCACTCACCTAATTAATAACAATAAAACAAAGAAGAAAAAATGATATGGTAAATGATAATTATGTAAGGAAGATGCTATCTACATGGTTAATTTAGTTGATAAGGAAAAAAACCTATTTCCTTGTCAATTACGAAGAGAATTTAGGGTAAAATTTTGAATGTATCAGATGAATGTGGAAGTCTGTTTCCTTAAAAAGAAGAAGGAATTAATTAAGTTCAAGTTATCAATTTTGGAATAAGAAGAAACTGATTTAATATCAAAATTGGGAAAATTGGGAATTTGGAGCACTAATTGTAATCAATTCACCTTAATCTTTTTACAAAACTAGAAAATGTATATAGACTTGCCTATAATCCTATATTTACATAAACTAATCATCACTAAATTATCTGGAAATAGAATTAAGTTATATTAAACTAACTCTTAACCAACTAATTCTTCAAGCAGGTGCTCCTCGTGTTGTAACTAACTTCCAAAATCTTCAACTGTTAGCAATTGCCACTCACATGTGTCTCACCATGTGCAGCTCATGTGTTATTCTCAAGTAAATTATTCTTGACTATTAAGAAGAAAAATATAAGAAAGATGCTTGAAAATTAAAAAAGAAAGGAGATGATTTTTTAAAAATTTTAGTTTCCTATCTCTAGTTAATGAAATTGAAAATAGGAAAGTGTTTGTATAATTTAAACCAAGATCTAAATGTTGGATGATATGATCTAGCATGAAGCCCAGCAAATCTTCGTTCAATAACTTCATCCCATAATTATTTATGCCTCTAGCAAGTGAAGGCTAGGCAAATAATGGAACTTAGTCTTTATCTAAACTGTGTAATGTTGAAATTTAAAGAGAATTCTCTCACCCTTCAAATCCACTTAATTTAGTCGAGTCCTTTTACTCAAATTAGAAATGTACCATGCATTGCACAAGGTGTCACGACCCAATCTGGGGGTTACGAATGGCACATGAGTCTAGCAGGCAGAACCTGTGAAACCCAAATAAGCCTCTCATAGAACGAACAAAAAAATAGATGTTAACATCAATTCATAAGCCTACCTGGCACATTTTTTTTTAATAACATAAGCTCAATATACATCCATAACAAATTGCCTTTAACAATTTAATTAACCAAAGTACAATCGTGTACTATTAACAAGGGTCTACATTGGTTATCATAATGGGTCCATGCTCGTACAAAATAATTTACAATTACTATAAACATAAAGACAATACATTGCCATCAACATAAACAACCCACACATATGTCATGACCAGCGGACTGGACTCATAGAGCATAGTTCCCATCAAATGCCAAAATCGTTGATAATTCGACTAATGCTAACCACTCACTTTCCCGCACAAGAATCCCCAAAGTTATTTATGTGCACATGGGAACAAGACATTGAGGTGAGTTCTCATTAACTCAATGAGTGGGCAATAGTCAATATGTATAACCAATCATATCAAGATATGCAACTCATAATAGCGTATACAAATTAGTTCATCAAACCCACTGGAACACACATTTGCTCAATGAACGGCTTACCTTTCTGCTAGACATAATCCAATAGTTATCACATACTTACCACATTTATCAAGACTCATCAAAGTCTACCAATGTGACACATAATTATCCATAGCTTTCACATTATCATGAGTGTCGTAACGTGCCGGGTCCGGGAACCCGACCGCTAGATGTGGGTGAAAATAAAATATCTAGGAGTCGCCACCAATTGTCTTTTATCTAGGTACGATTAGACACTTATTAACCCGATTCTAATCAATGAAGTCCTAAATTAATTTTAGGTTCGTCGAAAGAACGAGAATTGATCCACGTTTTTTAGAGATGGGTTCGGGAGTGCAGTTACGCACGGAGTAGGGTATCACCTCCATGGCGCCCATTCCATGAACGGTACCATTTAATCTTAAGTTATCCTATTATAGCTTACTTTGATTTAATCCCCGCTTATTAACTAATTTTCTATTAAACTGACTGCTTGAGTCTTTTATTTGGTTTTTCGTAGGCACATGATGCAAGCATAAAATGATGTCATGACTTGTTTATTTTAAATAATGGGGTTGGTAGTCTTTTATTAAAAAATTATTCGAAGATCATCCCAACGCTTTGGTGAAGTCTCAAAATTTTCCTCACCTAGAGATATCCTTGAAAAAAATTAGTCTCTACAAGATTTTCGGGAAAATCCCATCATCGGAATTCTCGCCCCATTAACAAGGTAAACATGGCATGCTATGACAAGATAAAAATGATGATATCTACATGAACACGTTTTATTAATTTAGTTAGTTCGTTATTCATGGGATAACATGTTTAATAATTTAAGATGATTTATTACCTTGTTCATATATTTATTATTATTTATTATTATGTATATATTTTTTATGTATATTACTTTTTTACAATGATTATTTGAGTTAATGGGTATTATAGTATAGAATTCGAATTCATCCCGACGCTTCGGTGAGAATCCGTCTCGAACTTTTATGTATATTTTTTTAATATATACTAATATTTATTTGAGTTAATAGGTATTGGAGTATAAAATTTGAATTTATCCCGACGTTTGGGTGAAAATCTGTCTCAGAACTCCACACCTAAGAAATCCACCCGAAGGAGATAACTCTTTACCCTTTTTAAATGAAAGTCTATCATCGGGTTACTCAAAATAATCATTTTATTTTTATAATTTTTATATTTGTATCAGGTTTTTTTTATTATATTTATTATACTTACAAGTATCTAAATATATTTATACTATAAATATTTCCTTCTTTCTTTTTTATTATTTATTTTTCTAATTAAACTAAATCTATTACTACAACTATACTTTATTTAGACATTTATTTTTTTTGTTTTATATATATTTTGACTTACCTATTTTCACATATCTTCATAAATATCCATTCAACTAGGTTCCAAAAATTTCTTTTTCTTTTTTGTGACTAAAATATTTAAAACACTTTCACTATTTCCTACTATTGACATTTTCATTTTCATGTTTTTCTCAGTATTTTAATTCTTTAATCCTAGAATATTATCCTAAAATCTTGAAATATTACAGTAAAATGAAATTAATCCTATATATATTATCAAGCAAATAGATTTTAATTAGACATAGTGGGTCAAGCCCAAATGCCAAGCATCAACAACACAAATGGCCCAAATCACAACAAAGCCTACCAAGGGAGTAAACTTTTTACCTGATTAGGTTAAATTGACCCAAACCGAATTGGCCTAGCGCAAGATTTGCACGGTGCTTTGTACAACTGCCCCTTTTAGTGCCAAAAACGACGTTGTTTCAAATCAATGAAGGAGAACTATATACAAGCTCTAAACGGTCTCGTTTCATACACCTCAAACCCTAGCTATTTAATCCTCTTTTTCTTTCCTTTCTCCCCCATTTGCTTCTCATCTGTTTCTCTCTCTAACGCCGTTCCTCCTACTTCTCTCTAAGAAATTTTTTTTTCTTCTTCCTTCCTAACCCGCAGCTTTCTCTCCTCTCTTTCTTCATTTTCTCTCTTTTTTTCTTCACCGTCAGTCGGATCTCTTTCCTTTTCTTTTCTTTTTGCTGGCAGATTGGCAGATCTAGCCCCAAATCTTCATTTCTCTGCCGCCAGTCACCTAATACTCAAAACCCACTAAAAACCTCACAACTTTCCCTCACCTAAACACGTCCGAACTTAGAATCCTAAGCCACCGTTGTCTCTCCCCTTTTCATTTTTTTTTTTTGTATTTTTATTTTTTGTTATTGATTGTGGTTAGGGTAGTTAGCTGCTAGACCTTAGGATTGATTTTTTTTATTTTTGGTTGCTGGATCTGTGTTTTTTTTTTAACGCTTTCTCTCTGTTTTTTTTTAAACATTTTTTTTTGTTTTGTATCCCGATTTTCTTCCAAAAATCCCCCCATTCTTTCAAAATCTTTTTGGTTCTTATAGAATGTGGTTGCCCAAATTTTTGGACAACTAGAGGAAGCAATCATGCTCGGTTCAACTTGAATCCCGGGTGGCCTTCAAGTCAAAACGAATCTGCCAGACTGATCTCCAAATCTCGACCGTCGGAGGAGCATTTAATGCTCCGTTTTTGTTGACTGTGGAGGCCATGTGGGTCTCCCTACTCTTATTTCTTTTTATTTTATTTATTTTTTAATTTTTTATTTTATTATAAAAAAGAGTGTCTACAATGAGCTATCATCAAGATGGTAACAAGAGAAAGGTTTTATAGAGTAAATAAAACTCGTCTAATGCTAAAGCCATTGATGGTAAACAAGACCATGGTGCTTGTGACACCTTTTAACTAGACCACATCATCGTCCGAAACATGCTCATCGGATGGAAATCATACGCATTTCGACATGTCCAATGGCTATTTACATAGCCAATAATATCCCATATACATATATATATATATATATATATATATNTATGAATATCCATCATTTTTGTTGTGATCATGGTATCGTCCCAAATTTGATATAGTAATTAATTAATTGTTATAAATATATATGACATCTGTTTTCAGAGTTAAGGTCCAAATTTTATACTTGTTTCTTTCCCTTATCATCTGTTCCATTTTACTAATTAAAAACAAAACTATCAAAACTTTTTTTGGCCAAAAGTGTCTGTGCACTAATAGATATATATATATATATATATATATATATATATAAGTATATATTTATATATGATATATATATAAGCAAGATACCAAAGTCATCACAATTAGTGCTAGACATTCATGCATAATACCATTACCACTACAAAACCAAGACACCAAGCAACAAGGTTCTGTAACAAGTAGTTAATTCAATCAACATAGTCATAGCCCAGCTCTATCACCACAAAGTAGCCCATTCAATATACACAAGTTTGACTTAACAATTATGACTCAATTACATCCCATGGCAACACATATACATGTGTTGTCCATTACATGCATTACTTAATGTTCAACAATAACCCCACTCATCTAGAGTTCTTAATACAGCTCACCAATCACTTGTAGCTTCCAGAGCTAGTAATGTTTTAGCTTAATAACAATCTTTGAAGTTTAGTTTTCCCCTATCAAGAATATAAGAGCTAAACTCTTAGTTTCAAAAGATCTTAAGCATTTGATAATTTAGCTAAACTCTACGTCTAACTACCAACTCAAAATTCATACTTTTCTCCAAGTATCCAAGACTTTAGGTAGTTAAAACCTTACCTTATAGTTGATTTAAGTCCTCAAAGGACTCCAAAAATTCTAACAGCTCAAAGGGAAATCATTGGTGCTGAAACCATAACCAAATTTTTATTTTTGAACCAATTAAATTAGAAACCAATTGGTAAAAGATTCAATCTTACCTCCAATATGGTTTCCAAAGCCTCAAAATAGCTTTTTCAATCTCCAAAATTCAAAGGAGAATGTGGGGTTTTGAAAGGGAAAAGTTTAAGAGTGTTTTCCTATTTTGTTTTAAATGGGCAGAATGCCCAATGCCTTGTATAGTTTTATCATTTTAAGTGCATTTATCAATAGATGCATGCATCTATCGATAAATTTGTTGTATTACTCAACATTTTATTCCTCATTTATTGATAGATTTATCTAGTCTATCGATTGATGACACATTGGACACTTTCACATTCTTCTCGTGTTGATATCTATCAATAGTTTCCGCAAATCTATTGATAGATTGTGTCCTAGTTGCCTTAAGTTACTTACAGGTGGCTATTTATCGATAGTTTCCATGGATCTATTGATAGATTGTTTTCCAAATGCTACCTTTTATCGCACAGGTGAATATCTTTCGATAGTTGCGTGAAACTATCGATAAATGTTCTTTAGTTTTTTTCAATTTGCCTCTTAACTTAAATCAATCAATAGATGGAGAACATATATCAATAGTTTATACCCAAAACTTGAAACTTCAACATTCTAAGGCCCTTAACTCTATTCTCAAATTTTCTTAACCCATATTCACTCATAACATGCATCTAAACTCAGCAAACATGGTCCATATTAACAACATATAGCCTTAAGCATATCAATACTTCATTTAAAGTCTTTTGAAAACACATAGGCATGCTCTATTGTACTATCTGCACATATTCAAATTCCATGCATGCTTCATTAACATCTCATTTTAAGCAAGCACACTTTATATACATCATTATCAAAGTTGAAGGGTATTACACACGGACACAATAATATATGATGTAATATTTGTGTTTAGTTAATTTTATCAAATATTTAAAATAATTAAAAAATAATATTTATGGGACAAATAAAGTACTTTTTGTTTAATCTTCTCATTTGAACACCTACAGCTTTCTTTCTGTTCACATCTAAGTGACCTTTCCAATCTTTTTACATTCAAGTGGCTTTTCAAATCTCTACCAACTGCCAAATCATTTTTCCTATTTATGCAATTATCCCTACACGCCAAGTTCCTAATTGTTCTTTCTAAGTCAATACCCTTCCATAGCCTGCCATGTGTCGCCAAAGGGGTCAAGACATGACCAAACTTGGAAGGAGCTTTGGGTTTTATTTGCAAGTTAAGTTAGGTAAACTTAACTTCTAGCTACACGAGAAAGAAGGTAAAATTAAAGAAAGCAAAGGAAAGACGTTTCAAGAGTTTTTTTTTTTTAAGGGAATTCAATATTGCTTGTGTATTGTGTGTGTGTGTGTTTTTTTAAATGATATAAATCTTTGTTTTCTAACTATACTTAGAGAAAAATGGAAAGAAAATTCATGTTCCTAGTTAGGAATGAGGGTGGAAAAAGAAATGAATGCTTAGGCCCTATAACTAGCAAAAGTCTGCATTTGCATGGTGTTGAGGGTTTTGCTGGTAGAAAGAGAGGACGTGTCGCAATGAGTGAATTGGAATACGCTAAAGGCGGTAGAGAGGAAGACTAGAGCAATCTTTGAAGAGTAAGTGCTTTGGTGGCAAGTGGTGAGGAATAATAAAAAAAATAGAAAAAACGACAGATTACGACGAATGGGAAGGGCTGAATAGAAAGAATGTTTAGAGAAGTATTAAGAGAGCTTTCAAGATAATCTCTGTTAGGTTTTCAATAATTTCTTATTGCTTCCCAACCTCCAAGGTCCTCATACTTATACTGGACAGGAGCTTTTTTTATGAGTAGTTAGGAAAGCACGTTCAATCATAGGAGAACGTACTTGTCATGAAAGAGTAGTTAAAGAACGGTTTATCGGATATTAAAAAGAATGATCATATAGTTGGGTAGCAAGCGTAAGTTTTGGATAATGCAGTAATGGTACTTGATAGGGCGTCATGTGTGTTCTTAAGGAGTAAGGAAAGAAAAAAGGGTAAAACACATGCACTTTAAGGAAAGGTTAAGAGGAAGTCATTTTAACTATCTCCATATATGAGCCACTAAGCCAAACTCTTTAGAGCATCCCAAATGTGAAGGTAACTTATGAACCCAACCACTTGTTCAGAGCTACTTTCACTTCCCCATACGAACAGTTGTTCCATGCTTGTTCTTGGGTGTTTGAGCGTATCCATTTGGAAAGCCCCTTGGGTGCTTCTAAGCTTGGAACACCCCTAGGCGCTTTTACGCTTGAAACGCCTCTGGGCGCTTCCATGCTTAGAACACATTGGGCACTTCTGCGCTTGGACACCTTGGGCACTTTTGCACTTAGAATACCCTTGGACACTTCCATGCTTGGAACACCCTAGGTGTGCTTGTAACACCCCAAGGCATTTCCACGCTTGAAATACCCTGAGCACTTTTGCGCTTGAAACGCCTCTGATGTAATTTTTTCTGTAAATAGTACTTCAAAAATAATAATTAATCAAAATTGAACATCTACACATGGAAACCTAACAAAAAAAAAACATGTAAAGCCTCTTGCTGTGATAGAACATATTGCCACGTAATCCTCGATATCCCATCCAAATGTCAATGTAACACCATAACAAAGTAAAGAGGCCTAGCATGGAAAAGAATAGCCTGTCAAGAAAGCGAAGAAGACTGCCCGCGAGCCAGAATGGCGGGTTTTAAAAGTTTCATTGAAATTTTGAAACCTCAAGGAGGAAGCAGGCAAGTCATTCTTGGCTTTCCAGCGAGGCTCTCTTCTTCATGTGAGGCCTCTCTCTTCCTCTCAAATTAATTAGTCATGATCGTCTATTGGCAATTGCCTATTCAGGGTCTTCAAGTGTTTACTTATTTATATTTTTTTTCCCCTGCCAATAAAATATTAGAATATTAGATTATTGGATTCAGAACTTCTCCTCTTCTTTATTTTATTTTATTTCTGCCGCTCTAAGATGAATATATCAATTAATTAGATGCTGAAAAATGGTACATATTCTCACTTCAGCTGGAGGGACCCAAGTTCAAATTAATCTTGCAGCATGGCACATTGGTGCAGCAACTTGCTCAGAAAGTCAAATCCCATTTGTCTGTCCATTAAGGAATTTCCATTCGGCCATTAATGGTATTTTATAATTAAGTTAACTTCTTAAGTTGAATTATATCATGCTTCTTGCCATATTAAATATTTTCCACATATATGTCCCCCAAACCCAATTAAATTTACCAAAAGTTTTTTTTTTATACATAATTTCTTAATTGCATTACATAAGGTTAGTAGATATTGCAATTAAAAGGTTCAAATCAGAATTCTAGATATATAAGACCTACCATTTCCCATTAGGCTCAAATCTGAAATAAGTAAACAACTCGTTTTCTCTTTTGACCTTATATCATTAGGTTCAAATTAATCAGAATAAGACCTAATATAACATATTGCTAAAAGAACAATTACAATTATATTATCTTCCACCCCCTTTTGGGTATTCTTTATTTGCCCACAGAACTTTTCTGTCCATTAATATATGATTTAACCCGAAAAATCAAAAGAAAATTTATTATCATGGTGTAAATTTGGAGCAATTTGATTCAATTCAATTATTAATTTGATTAAAATCATATGATCAAAAATCAAATTTTCAAATTTATTTATATATATATATATGTATATGTGTGTGTGTGTTGGTATAGGAGAATCAATGTCATGTGAGCATCATCTGATTTTTTGTTTATGGGTCTTAAGCTCCTATCCTTTTCTATAATTTTACAGACTTTATATCCTCATTTTTGAAAAGTTTAAAGCTTGCAGATTTCTAACTTACTAAGAGGGTGGAGAATAAATTCTACTAATAGTGATTCTTATAAATTTAGACCCTAGAAATTCTTGGGTGGTCATGACAGTTGTTTGCTTTATAGTCGATGATTCTAATGCAGCATATTTAAATCAAGAGTCAATTTATTTTTGTCACAAGGAAAAGATTTTGTTCCAGTTGACATTTTTTGTTCTCAGACTACCGTGCATTCCATTAATCTTTGCAGGCAAAGCATATTGGGTTTGTCAGTAAAGCACATTGATCTGTAGTCTTTTGACTTGTCCTGCAATATCATGCCTATTGGTCAGAAACGTAAGCAAAGTCTTTCTTCTTTTTTTTTTTTCCTAATTTTCTCTTCTTTCCCTGTTAGGGAGGAATGCACCCATTGATTTAGCAAATTTGAACCTTAACCCACTCTCATTTTATATTGGACTAAAAGCCTGTGGTCAATAGGAGGAAAGTTGTTTAAATGACTTTGTTCAAGGAAGTCAAGCAAGTTTGGTTGGACAATATTGTGCGCCAGTTGAATTTGAAGCCTTGAAGAACTTTCTGCTTTCATAAAAGTTAGATCAGGAGGACGTTTGTCTGTGCTGTGCACTGAAGACAAATGTGGAATATATATCAACATGGGCTGTTTCAGAGGTGCAAATTAAGAAATGGGAGAATAAAACAGTTGGCAGATTGATGGTATAGTGGGGAAGATGGTTTTGCGCAAATAAACAATCTTAATTCATCAATATTCTTTTCACGTGTCACTACAACTAGAATATATATGGTCTTTATTCTTTCAAGGTCACTATAAATACAGACTTCAGAGTGTATTATTGGCATATTAGATTTCTTTTACCCATGAAACTGAGAAGAAGAGAGGCATTACATGAAGATAAAGAGTCTTTGTTTGGTAGCCAGGGATGACTTGCCTACGGCTTTTCAGGTGGTTAATATTGATGCTATGATTATGAATGTAAAACCCCTGGCTCTGGTCTGCAGGCAGTCACCTTGGCTATGCTAACAGGCTCTTTTCTCTTATGTTAGGCCTTCTTTTCTTCCTATGTAGAAGCTTAATGCTGATTTTATATATGCAATTATAAGAGTACTTCACATATATCACTGACTTGCTACTCAAAAAAAAAAAACATGTATCACTGAATTAAGTTGTGCAATTCTTTTCTATGCATATCTGCTTCCAGGACAGGCTATATATATATATATATATATGGCATAGCAGAAGCTACACACCACATCCTGAATTGAAGCACCAAGTCTCCATGCCCAAGGTAAGACATGATCGCATTTCGGATGCCAGAATTTAGCTTGGTTTAATTATCTAACTTAAAAAATGCACAATAAATTTATACATATATAGGTGGATATGCACTATTGACGATAGACGCCGCATTCAACAATGTAAATTAAGTGGTAACACAATCACAATCTAGAAGCAGTGGATGATTCAAATCTGAAATCTGCACTCTTTCTCCACCTATAAATTGACAAGAAATTCCTGCCACTGCAATTCCAGTATAAATCCTTGTGAGAGTGTAAGTTTTTTCTTATTTCCCTTTCTTTTTTTTTCGAAAGTGGAAATAAATTAAAAAAAAAAAGAGAAAAAAACTTACAGTGGAATAATCTTATCCTGCAAGGTATTGGTCACGCTGTTCTAAGATATAAACAATAAGTTTCGAATCAAAACATCTAAATGAAAGCGCTAGGGAAAAATTAGTGTTCCATTCGATTTAGAAAACCAGCTGTTTTCCATCGGATTCAATGTTCTAGAATAGTACAACCAATTCATCAAGTAAAGAGAAAACACCATTAAGGCAGCATGCTGCTGAGGAGTTAGGGTTGATTCAGGAATCCATATATGAGAAAGTGTAGCTGTTTTATGAAAGCCAAGATATTGGAGGTTGGTTAAAGGAAATTAAGAAGGCATCGAATCTGTTCAAAAGTTAGGAAGGAAAGTTGAGCTGGTCATGGAATTGATCGAATTAATGAGTCTGAACAAATTGGAGTTAGAGATAATATTTATCAACTAATTTCCATTACAAATCTTGCTAAAGTGCGGTTGGAAGGGATTGAGTCCATAAAAAGCGCCACCGAAGAGCAACTGGCACAACCTAACTTGATGGAGAAATCAGTTAAAGATCGCTTTAGAGACGCTAAACTGAAACAGCAGTTTTAGTCGGAAGAGAAGGATCTTGAACAACAACGTCAAGAGCTCAAAGCAAAAGACAAGCTTTGTGAGGCATGCCTGGAAGAAATCAAAATAAAAGAGAAGCAGTTGGAAGAACTGAGGAAAACAAATATGAAGAGCGATTCACAAAGAATTCCAATGAAAGAGCAGAAACTTAATGAATTCGCCCACAATGATCTAAGCTCCAACGTAAAAACAGTGGCAATAGAAAATCTTCAGGATGCAGCCAATCTTTGTTGTGTTTTGATGGATATATGAGAGAGTTTCTGGAGTAACAGAAGCTTGATATTTCTGATATGCATTAACTCAGTTTTAATACATAGCAAAGCTTAACTAGTAAGCTTAGATCAGTACAAGGCACAAGAATACATACTAATCATTGCATAAGTTTTTCACTAGATGCATAGCTATCATAATAAGATAGGAATCTAGCTGTCTTAATACAAAATGATCACATATGATCCTAAAGTTAATAGCATGCACTGATGTGGTTTTCAATGCAAGTCCTATTTCAACAATCTTGAACCTGTTGTTCCATTAATATTCCAGCCTGTTTGGGTTGCGCAGCCTGCTACCCAACATCAACAACCAAGCTCCTCAACCAATATTTGGAGGGCTACGATTCCCTCTTTGCTCAATGCAGCCTCGTCCCGAACAGCAACCTGGTTACCATTTCCTGGAGT
The DNA here is from genome assembly GCF_000208745.1 of Theobroma cacao. Classification (NCBI taxonomy): domain Eukaryota; kingdom Viridiplantae; phylum Streptophyta; class Magnoliopsida; order Malvales; family Malvaceae; genus Theobroma; species Theobroma cacao. The sequence continues at coordinate 32,359,994 of NC_030858.1, forward strand.
TGACATGAACATAAATCCACACTTCTGTATCTGGTACTTAACATCCTAAAATCACCCAAGGCATCCCCTTAGTTGCACTTGGCCACTGCCTTTTGGTGGCTTTGGTTATCCAAGTTATTGATTTATTGTTCATGATTCTTGAATAATATTTTGACTTTACTAAAAAGGAAAGAATATATCCTAATGAACATTCACTTAAATGTATACTACAATCGAAAGACTCATGCTAATTACCTCACTAATTTTGTTGCAAATATTTATACTCTCTTAAATGTCATGTAATTATTAGACAATTTTAAAGGAAAAATTTATCAAGTCAACTAATTCATAAATGAGATATTATAATCAAACTAATAAATTATTGTCACATCAAGTGAGATAAAAGTACTGAAACAAATAATATTTTTCAAATAAAAACATATAGATTCATTTGATTTGATTTTATTATGCTAATTAATAAACTACCTTACTATTATACCTTTTATAGATACCCTTATCCTAATAGTCAATGAGTTCTTTTCTTTAATACATGTGATCTTGAACCACACGATGAGAGGTAATCGTTTCGCAACTCATAATTTCCCTTCTTAATATTCGAATTTAAGACTTCTAAATTAGAATTTCAGGTCCTTAAGCACTTGGATATTTCCCATCGGAGACATAAACTATCAATGAGTTCCTTTACCTGAAGATTTGGTTCTATTTGACTTCATCAACAACTCTCTCTCATAAGCTTTTCTTCTTTCAGGAATCCTTTACTCAGGATTGAAGAGAATATGTTCCATTATGGGCAGTCAAATGATGCATACAAGGAAAAGGAGAGGAAATGGGCTCCAATTAGTAAAGATAATTAAGCATATAACAAGAGGCCGTGAATATGAAATCGAATTCCATTCCATCTAAAAGTTTTAAAACAACTGTTTGATGTACTATATACTCCATTGCCTGAAAGTATAAATACAGATATCATCTCCATTTTGAGCATGAAATGAAGAGCGATTGATCTGGGAGAGAGGTCTTATATGAAGATAAGAGTGCTGTTTGGTAGCCAAGGATGACTTGCCGACAACTTCCATTCCCAAGAGGTTTTCCAGAGGCAAGGAAACTGACTTTGAACCTGTCTTTGTTAGTTCCCAGGCAGTCTCCTTGGCTAATCTAACAGCCTCTTTTCTATGATGTTAGGCTTTCTCTTCTTCTATATATATTTGCCCCAAAAAAAAATCTATGCTCTTTCTCGCTGTATAAGTCTGTTCAGCTATCAGATGTCGCCATGGATGAAATTTTGTTAGCAATTAGCAGTCAAGTTTTATTTTTAATTTATTTTATCCTATTTTCATAATCATTCATTCAGATTTCATTTGGTTTGTTTTTTTGGATATTTGATTTTTTTTTCTTTTACTTTTTTGCATTTATCTTTTTTCTATAAAGCAAAATATTAAAAATATTAAAAAAACTAATGTAAGAACTTTTATTTACTCAAAAATTATTACAAAATCTTTCAAAATATACAAAGTAAAGTAATATTTGATTAAAAATTTGTTGCACAGATAAAATGTAACACGCATTTGAACATAATTGTTTTATATAAACAATTCTAGAAAATTTATAAAAGATTTGGAAAGACAAAAAAAGAAGAAACAAGCTAATAATTGCAAAATTTATGTATCTGAGTATTTGACTTATTGATTAGCACATGATCTCTTTATGTTAAAGTAAGATTTAAATTCCCCTTCTCTCACTTCTAAAAAAAATTTCAAAATTTATTTTCAATATATTTCTACTGACTTCCACCAATATCCCTCATCACGTCTAATAGTTAACTAAAAACTAAAATTTGAAAAAACATGTTTATATGTAAAAGAAAAAAACTTCTCTCTAGAACTTTTCTTAAAGTTTTTTTTAAATTTTGTTATCTTAAAAAATTATTTTTTTATAAAAACTTCTCAAAATCCTTGTTTGACCTAACTTTTACTTTTAAAAAGTAAAAAAGCTATAAAAAAAAGTCAGGCCAAACAAATATTAAGCCCTTTTTACTCTATGTTTTTGGGGTTCCTCCTAATATGTTTTTCCTAACCTATTCTTAATAATTAGCGTTTTTCAAGGATTTTATAAATGCGAATCTGATTTGCTTGGGGAAGAAAGATTTGGAATGATAACTTCAGAATGCATATAGCTAAGTCGGTCAAGAATGCTCCCATTTCTAGTGGCAATAAAGATATATGCAATTATATGTCTGGCTTCCACGGTCTCGCTTACGAAGAAAATAACAACCATGACACATCTAACTCTGAAAATATAATTAACATTATGTTATACATTTATTTTGCCTATATTAGGATAATTATTATAATTAATTACTGATTTCATTCTCATATCCACAAATCCTTTTTCAAAGATGAAGCCACAGTTGTGTCTGTGGAGGAAAATTTTGTTTTAACAGAATAACTTGTAGCCAAGGCAACAACTTTCCTAGTAGAATATTGCTTAAGGTTAAAGCCTAACAGTAATTAACTAAGCATAACACATGCAAAAAAGAACATGAGATGTTAAGCTAAAATTATTCCCTTACCTCCAACTATTTTGAGTATATGGTAAAAAGAACATAAAAATAGCCACATATACAAGGAGGATAAAAAAAGAAATTTTGATTAAATCAATGATCATGTTCCTTCCTTAATAAATGAATAAATCGCAATTTTAATTCTCCGCTACTATATATTTAAAAGTATACTACATGATATAGAAAAAAAAGAGGTACAAGTAAAATCTTAAGTTCAAGTCAAAGTACTTTCTCTCGTACTCAAGGAAGAGAGACAAATACTCAAAGTTGCAAATGATGTTAAAGTCACGAGTCTACATTTTCAACTCAAAAAATATTTCTATCAGTTGAAGAAAGACATTTATTTATAAATTTAAAATCCAACTCATCTCTTATTTATGTACATATATAACATTGACACAAGATCCATATATATGGAAATGTATCAATCGGTTCACTTTAAAAGCAGTAATGCAAATAAATTCCATCAATTTCATAATTTTAGTAGCAAATAACATTGGGAATTTGGAATTGTCATGAACACAAATTGGTTGCTGTTTCACTAGGGTCTAGTGGAAATATACTATCCCTCAACTCAAGTTTGGTTTAATAATTTTATCTTTCTTCTCTCTCTTTTTTTTTTATGACATATCAAGGAAGATCAAAGTGGAGACATTTGAACCTTAGACCTTTACTTTCAATGGAAGGTCAATTTCCAAGCCTATATGTGCATTTTCACAGTTATTCATATCCTTTTGAAAGAGCTAAAGGTCACTCACATTGACATTCCTCTTGAAGCAATTATATATTCTTTCTGTCATAAGCTTCAAAACCAAAACTAGATATATGGAACAGAATTTATTCTTGGATGATGAAAAGTGGTGGCAATCTCGGTCTTATCTCAAATTATATTTTCATAGAGCTGTACATAGAGACTTCAAAACAAAGGTTATTGCATCCCTCTAGAGCTTGAATTTGAAAGGAAGAGAGCTCTAATATGAGGATCAGAGCCTTGTCTCATAGCCAAGAATGACTTGCCTACTCGTTCTGGTGAAGTGGGTATTCTGATATAAGATTACCTTTAAAGGTCTTGTCAGCTCCCATGCAGGCAAGCCAGTCTTGGCTAACTTGACAGGCTCTTTTCTCCATGCTAGGCCTTCTCTTCTTTTGTATATGAGCCATCTACAGCATTCACCTTGTGTCAGATAAATGTAGAAGAATGCAACATATCATGCTTCAAATTTGTAAGATAAATATTAGGAGAATCCATTCATTTCTTTCTCATGGTTATTTAATGTTTAATCTGGACCAAACTATGGACCCCTGGACCATGAAACTTTGCCTTTCTTCATCAGCAAGGATCGTGCCAAGTTCTTTGAATCAACTACCCCCTGCATATCAATTCAGAGGACAAATTCTGGCATGGCTGGATTCCACTTACAGTGTTTTAATTGAAATTTTAAGCAGAATCCTATCAATTTTTCGAACTCATATCCAGATGCACAATCTTCCAACTTATCAAAATTTTTCTTCATCCTTATCATTAAATGCTTCTTTTGATATGATGAAAAATTATGATTTATTGACAGTATATACTCTTTAGAATTTCTCAAATCTAAATCCAAAGTTTTCTATTGATATTCCATATTGATGCTTTATTTCGATAAAAAGAAAAAGAAAAACGGGGTTTCTTTCTCCTTTGCGATATTGCAGTTTCTTTGATTCAATCCAGATTTGTTTCTTGGTTGTTTTCCTGACATTTGAATATCCTGATTTTAGGCTCATAAATGAAAATTTTCATAAAATCCACAATAAATATTTAAATATTAGTAAATAAGTAACGGTAGCCATTCTATTCCTTTTAAGCATCGCCTGACTTCTTGCTTCTCTGCTTCATTGTAAGTAAGTATCCCTTGAATAGATATGGCCCAAAATGGTGCTGCTGGTAACAATGGCGGTGGGGCTGGGGCTGGGGCTGGGGCTGCTACCAATAATACGGTTGAGGCGCCACAACCAAATTCAGTCAAGGAGCAACTACCCGGAATTCAGTACTGCATCAACAGTCCTCCTCCATGGCGTCTGTAAACTATTCTCATATCTAATTATTTTCTATATACGCACTCTACTCTTACCCATTCTTTTTTATTATACTTTTAACAGTCATTTCCATTTAGTGCTTTTAACATCATTATCTTTAACTTTTTTTTTCATATTGTTTCTTCACTCTCTACTGGCTTCTTGTGTTTTAGCTTTTGTTTTTAGGACACTGCCTGACTTTCATGCATGCAACGTTCCGTTTCATTCTTTTTTAGAGCCAAACATAGGATTTAGTCAACTGACCTTTGAATCATTGAGCTTCTTCTTGGTTTTTGTATTCAATATTTTGTTGAAATGTGGAAGTTCATTTGTATGCAGCTGAAGCAATTGTATTGGGTTTCCAGCATTATCTACTCACTCTTGGCATCAATGTTTTGATTCCTAGCATAATTGTTCCTCAAATGGGCGGTGGGAATGTGAAGATTTAACAAGTTATGTATCTTGAAGCTTCTTCTGTTTTTTCCTTTATACACTGTGCAAGTAGCTAAATATCTAGCTAAATCTCTTTCTTTTTTTCCACTGTTTTAACACAGGCTGAGAAGGCAACAGTGACGCAGAACTTACTTTTTGTTTCAGGATTAAGCACATTTTTTCAGTCATTGTTTGGAACCCAACTTCCCACATTGTGGGTTCATATGCTTATTTCGTTCCTGTAACTTCTATAATCCAAGCAAGCAGGTACAATTCTTATTCAGATCCATATGAGGTTAACTGCTCATGTTAACGCTTTTGTAAAATTTCTTTTTCAACTATATCATCTTAAAGTGCAGCTAGTTCTTTACCTCACTTTAGAAATCTTGAAAAATTTCTTTTAATTGTATCATTTTAGAGAGGTTTGTTGGGACAATGAGAGGAATACAAGGTGCACTCATTGTTGCTGCATGTTTCTAAAGTACAATTGGACTTTTAGGATTGTGGACAAGTGTTGCGAGGTGAGTTCTTGAAAGTATTTTGATTTCTATTATGGTTGGGTATCCTGACTACTTTACTTTCTTCTTCAGGCTCCTTAGTCCTTTATCTGTTGTTCCGTATGTGACTTTTACTGGGCTTGGACTTCATCATCTCGGCTTCCCCATGGTAAATTTTTGTGTATCCTTCATTGTTGCTCTCAGTTATTAGTAATAATTGCAGTGCTTATGCCATTTCTTGCTAAATGATTAGTTGATTCTTTTCTTTTCCCTAGTTAAGCTTGCAAAATGTGTTGAAATTGGCCTTACAGGGATCATTATCATGGTTTTCATTTCACAGGTAAGTTACATGTTCGCTTTTTAAAAAGCAATTTGTCAAGAGTCAAATGGAAAGCAGAGTTTTTGCCTGTTTAAGGAATAGAAAGCTTTAAAAAAACCCTCTTCTCAAGCACCAATTTTCTTGTTTAGAGCAAAGCACACCAATTTTTCTGTTTAGAGCAAACATGAAGCATGGTTAACCCTATACTTATGTGGGAGTTGTGTACCTTAAGCTTCAGTTGACCAAATAATCTGAAATGTCTGTGATATGTTGCTGCTGATAAGTCCTTCCTCTTAATTTCTATCGTGTGTTTCATGCTTTTGCAGTATCTTCCTTGTTATATAGAATCAAAGCAGCCCATCTTTGACAGATTTGTAGTCCTGATTTCAGTTGCAATTACATGGTTATTTGCTCAACTTCTAACTTCAACTACTGTGTACAAACACAAACCTGAGAACACTCAGATTAGCTGTCGCACTGATCCTGCTGGATTCATTAGCACAGCTCCTTGGTGGGACTATGAGAACTGGTACAAATTTTAACATGTAAATGATTAAAGATACTCATATGTAATATATTTATCATTTTGTTTCCTATAAATGGTGCATTATTTTGCAACATAAGGTCTTATTCCCATATTTTTTTTCCTTCACTGCAGGATATATATTCCTTGTCCCTTTCAATGGGGAAGCCCCACCTTTAATGCTGGAGAAGCCTTTGTAATCATGGCTCCTGCTTTTGTATCTCTTTCTGAGGTTTGATCCTTGACAAACTTTCAAACTCTCACTTGGATTTTAGGCTTTACGAAATCAATTCCTCTTAGTTTCAAAGCCAAAAGTGGGTAGGGATACGTTAAACCATCAAGGATAATGGTCTTACTCTGACGTTATATCATCTAAATATGTATATAACTTCATTTGTCTACATCTGAATCAGGAATTTGTTAAATGCAGTTCAATTTGATAGCACTATTGGACAGTTTTATCTAATATTTGTATAGACTTTTGAAAACATAAAGCTATAGAATTTGATCTCAAGGGGGGAAAAAATATAGCAGTAGAATTGTTGGTATCTTTAGATTCCATTAATCATCTTGTTATTTGCAGTCAACTGGTACATTCTTTGCAGCTGCAAGATATGGAAGTGCCCCTCCCGTTCCACCTTCTGTTATTAGCTGTGGTACTGGCTGGCTGGTAGGATTTGTTTCTTAGAAGTCTAAGTGAACAATACCTTGACACTAGTCTCAGTTCTAGATTGTCCTCTATTTTACACTTAATTAATGCATTTTTCCCTCATTTTTAGGGAGTAGGGGTTTTGCCCAATGGCTTGCTTAGTTCTGTTACTGGGACTACTGCATCAGTGTATTAAACTTGAAACTTAGTTATTAAACATATATTGAGTTTTGGATCATTACAAGGATATCTGCCAGCCTGAACTATACTTTGCTCTTTGCAGTGAAAATGTAGGCCTGTTGGCAATGACAAGAGTTGGAAGCCGTAGAGTGATTCAAGTATCAGATGGGTTCATGATTTTCTTCTCTGCATTTGGTAGGCCAGCAATTCAAGACTAACTCAATGTTGTTTGTCGATTTTGTTTCAAAATTTTATTAATCTATAAAAGTTGAAAGTGCATTCCATGTCAAAAACAGGAGCTCAAAGTACTTTTTCCATTTCTTCTTTCTTCCATTGATGCTGCCACTGATTACTTATCTGTGGCTATCTTATGTCCTTTACCACGAAAATTTGGAGCTTTTTTTGCTTCTGTACCACAGCCTATTGTAGCAGCTTCATGCTGTGTTCTCTTTGGCTGTGTCTCTTCTGCTGGTCTTAGCTTTCTCCAATTCTGTAACCTCAACAGTTTCAAAACAAAATTCATATTAGGCTTCTCTTTCTTCATGGGTTTATCAGTTCCAAACTACTTCAGAAAATATTATCACGGTGGTTTGAGATCGGCTCACCATGCTGGTTGAGTAAGATTCCTGGACTAATTTTCATCAAGCCTGAATTTACTTTCCATTTCTCTACTTGAATAAATCTACTCACTTTCTGTTTATTAGCTCTTAACATATTTGTTCTTCTTTTTTATTGAATTGCAGTTCAGTGACATAGTGCTTGTGATCTTCATGTCTCATACAACAGTTGCTGCTTTGGTTGCTTTGTTCTTTGATTCAACACTTTCTCGAGAAAATGATGAAACCAAAAAGGACAGTGGCTTGAAGTGGTGGGAGAAGTTTAGCTCATACAAATCAGATGTTAGGAATGATGAATTCTATGCACTACCCTGCAGGCTCAACAAGCTTTTCCCAGCTCTTTAGTACACTTGAAACTAAACGGCATCTTCTTAAACTTCATTTGAAGGAGAAAAGGATAAACTGTTGTTAGTTTTGCAGTAATCATTCTTTGCTTTCCAGTTCCTTTTTAAGTGTTAAAGTTGAATTTATTTTCCAAATCTTCATTTTCCTCCTGCCCCGATATTCAAATTCTGAGTTCGAAAATATATCAAAACCAAAAGAACAACAAAAAAAAAAATCAAATTCAAAAGAGTAAGAAGAGTCAACAGTGAGCTTAATCCAATCACTGATTGCCTTAAATTGATCATGTAAGCATAGCTAATTAACCTTAACAAATTGACATATCAAAGGTTGGCCTTTTGCCTAGTGGTTCTTGTATAGAAAAATAATGTGTTACCAACTTATAAGATTTGGATTCCATCACAAACCGGCAGCAAAGAGTTGCTATCCACCATAGAACATGATTCATGTCTACACTAGGCATACAAAGAGAGCAAAGATCAGAAAAGAGAAAAAGATGCAACAATTGAACATATGTAATCTGCATTTTTCTTTTTCAACTCCATTCTTGCCCATGCAAGATTTTTTACTTTACCTAGAAGGAAAGAAGAATTTATTCCTACAAGGATTCAACTAAAGGTAGAACCAAAATGGAAAGGCAGAGATTTTGGATTAAAATGTGATTTGTAAAGCTAAGTGAAGAATTCATCAACTTGTGCACTCTAAGGCCTCCTTTTTCTGTCAACAACCATATCCATCCAATTGAAAATTTGAAGTGTCATTTCTTAAAATAAAATAAAGTAGTCAATATTAGACAAAGATGTTGCTTTTTCATTTGACTTTATGTTTATTCTATGAAAAGATTTCATGAACATTTTCCTTCAATAAGAATTCTCCATTGAAGATTGAGAAGAACATATTCCATTGTACGGGTAGCAAGAGGATCTAAAATTAGATGCTAACATTATAAGGCTTATCAGCACTAGTACTGTTCCTTTAAAGCTCTATATACACCAAGTACCGTCTTCCCCTTGGTGCATAAAACTGAGAAGGAAAGAGGTCTTACATGAGGTAAAGAGTCATGCTTGGTAGCCAAGGATGACTTGCCTGCACCTTTCCCCAAGGATTCAAGTAAATGGCTAAGAAACCTGAAACTCCTTTCAGGTTGCCAGGCAGTCACCTAGGCTAATCTAGCAGGTTCTTTTCCCTCGTGTTAGACCTTCTCTTCTTTGTCATTAGTTATCTATATATAAATCTATGCTACTACATAACATGGCAAGTAAATGTGATCTGCATGATATTTTGATTTGGTAATTTGATTGAAATGTCAAGTTTTAATGTGTCTCTGGCTGCATCCAATGTTCAGATCATGAGGCCTTTGGATCATAAGCCCCGTTCATCTCCTTCTTTTATCGTTTGTTCTATCTTTCATTGTTCTTTTCCGTCCCCATCTCCTTCTTGTTGCCTTTCTTTCTCTCATTGACTCTCACTGTTGCTGACTTGCTTCATTGTTGCCGCTGCCAGACCTTACGGTCCTTAACTGCCACGGCTTCGAACGCCAAGGGATCTTTTTCCTTGTTTATTCTTTCATTTCCTTCGATACCCATTTTTAATACTTCACTTGAGTTGCCGAATAGCAAGAATTTCATCGGAGTCGAAGTGGAGGTTCTCGAGTCTGAGAACCTTTGAGAGATTGGGGGGGGACCAAACTTTTGAGGTGGTTGCTAGTCTTACAACCACACTGAGTCAACTGGGTTGTCTATTGTGTTTTTGGATTTAAAATAAAAAACGACTTAGTTACAAAATTATTTTCACTTTTATTGATGAGATTGAGTATCTTTTTCATCCTTAATTTGTTCATTGCAGTTGTTGCATGACCTTATGGGATTTTGAGTAGTTAGAATAGAACTTGGAACTTTGAATAATCGTTAACAATGGACGAAATGGAGAGAAAGTGAGGAAACCTGATCAAAGTGAGTATATGGATAACTTCAATTAGTGTTTGGTTGTCGAGAATGTGAATGAAAATGAAGAGAAAATGAGGAAATAGATGAAGAAAAAAAAATGGAGAACAATTTCATATTAGAGAGAGAATTGTTGCCACAACACCAAATATACTGACTGGCAAATGTTAATTTCCATTAACATCCATATATATACATGTTTAAATAAAAGAATTATGGAATGAAAAAAAAAGAAATTTAAAAGAATTATTAGAGAAATTAAGGGACAAATTATGTAATTAATTAATTTCATCCAAACTTTGGTTTGCTCATATGATAGGAAAGAATCAAATCCGACCGAAGCATGTCTGCCTTTGCCTTCTTGTCACTCTTTTGCTTCTCTTAAATCTTGTGTTCCTCTTCATATTGGAAGCCGTCTTTACACTAACTTGACCCAACACCTTTCCACAAGTTGAACACGATCTGCAATCAAATCACATACAGTAACTTAAATACGATGACATTTCTCTCTCTCTCTCTCTTTAAAATAACAGGAAAGAAAAAGAGAAAGATCAATAATTCATTTTGCAAATTGGTCGAGGAACAAGTGAAAAAATTATACAGTACACAGAAAGATGAGATTACTTACATGAAGGCGCCGTCGAGAGCCAACCTGCAAAAATTCAGGCAGTGAGAGCACCAACCATGTACCATCCTTTTGCCGTAATCTGTATCAAAGCCTAGAAAGTGGGGACTCAGAAATTTTCCTTGACAAGAGTAGACCAGAAGAAAACAAAGGGCCTTTTGTTTTGCTTTCAATGTTAGGGTTTTATGGAGGTGTGATTTTCTTGGGAAGCAAGAATCCAAGGGAAGACCGGCAGGGCATTGATGTTTTTAAGAGACTTGGGCTGTCTGTCTTATTGACTTGGTTGGACTTATTCTCGAACCTTTTTTAACTAGTGAGTTGAATAAGTTGGCTACAAATTAATCGATAGGAGATGCCTTTGCTGTTAAGGGAACATGTACTAATACAGTTGGAACTTGGAAGTGTGAAGATTAAGCAAGGTACGACTAAATATTGGCACAAGTTTGGGCCTATTGAGGAAGTTCGACTATTTCTATATCCAGAAGGCAAAAACCGAATACCCTTCCAGGTCTAGTCCTCCTCATTCCTCACCATCTTCTTGTTTTTAACTCTGGCAGAATTCTTTCCTTACAAAATTAAAAAAAAAAAAAAAAAAGAACAGCCACAGCAAATTGGCGACGGTATTATTCATTAATATATTAACATTTGGACACCCAAAAAGTAATACAGTATTGACGAAATTGAAATATTGCAAAAAGATGAAATGTTTATGGGCAACCTTCCTGACTCACTCTGACAGAATATGCAGTGGGAACTACTCTAGCATAAGCATACCCACATTCTGCCTCTAGGATCCGCCGCTTTACTGAAGAATCCAATTTAACCACACGACAGACTTATTAGCATGACTAGTCTTTCTGGTCCATCCATCCTTACCATCTTGAGCAAAACAGAGGCTAAACCTAACTAGAAAATTGATTTTTCTAGCCGGTCCTCAAACTGCCTGACTACTCAACCAACAATGCAATCTCGCCCAATCCAAGTTCAATGTCCCATTTCTAACGAGCCCATCTTCTCAATCCACAAGAAGAGCAACAGAAGACACAAAAAAAAGTTGACTTAGTTAAGATTAACAGCTTTCCACCTCGAAATGGCAAAATTTGTTAGCGACGCTGTAAACGGATCACCAGGGCCATGTCTTGCCCTTCACCTACTTCCAACAATTAGCAGACATTTAGAATAAACCCACAAATTTACAACATTCTATTTTACTCCTCTTACAAGGTTGGCAGTGCTTCTGTTTCTGCCTCTGCTTCAGGTTTTTTTTTCCTTTGTTTTGACATCATCGCTTCTTTTTTTTTTTTAATTTCTTTTTGGTGCTGGGGAAACCAACCAATCAGGTGTTCAAATCGGCCATCGAACAAGTATATTATCACACCAATTTACAAGACAACAATCTTGAGATCAGGTTCTTTGCCTGACCCTCCTGCCACTGGTATCACCATCTGAAAGTTGTGCCCACACACTCCGAGATTTTCCACCACTGCTACGATCCTCATCACAACCTGCAACTGTCTTCAGGAGCTCTGACTGAAGTGAAGGGCAGTTCTCTTTTAGGTATTCAAAGCCATCTGTACGCATGACAGCTGCAACAAGACCACCCATTAGGGATTGAGATAGCAAATATATGCACAAGAAACTTTCATTCTTGATTTTAACCTTTCCAACTATCTACTATCCTCCTGAGAAGGAAGATAGTCTATAAATATTCCAAGGTTAAAGTCAGAAGAATATCTAAGAACAAGCTAAAAGATGTTAATAAACTCCAACAAGAATAAGCTCCACCCATAATTACTTAAGAGAAGAAAGATTTTAGAAATTTCTCTGTAAGTACATACTATAACAGCTAAATCCACAGTTGCTTCCAAAACCAAGCTAGTTTCATTCAATCATGCATGAATAATAATAAGCTCGCACATGAAAACTGCAGCCTCAGCACGTGGCTGAATCTCTACAGTAACTATTTTCCAACCCACGACTTTAATTGAGCATAGGTTCTCACACACACTAAGTGGCCTATGAAAAGGAATAGCACACAAGTGTCACAACATGAAACATGGGCCTGTTCCCCCCATGCCCTTACACGTTCATTGCTAAACACACATACAACAGTAATTACATATACAAGGGGGACAAGTAACTTTTGAAGGTTGAGGATTTCAAAAATTACAGTAAGCAATGAATTGGCACATGAGATAGAAAAGCAAGGAAGATTCAAATAATCCTCTCATTGCATTCAAGCTTTGGGAGAGGTGAAAAAGGTCACAACTTCGTCTGAATTTTCATCTCACAGAAAGGGCAAGAAATAACACAGGAGGGTGTTGAATGTTACATCCCCTGAATGGGATCGGAAAGAATGATCTCGACAACTGCAAAACATTTTGGTTCTTATTCCCAAGTTTCTTCCAGCCAAACACAACACAATTATATATATATATATATATATATATATATATATATATATATAAAGCACCAGTAAACCACCCTATATTTTTAAAAAATAAAAATAAATACTTTATACTCATGCTACTTGAGTGACAACAATGTTAAAATAATGACATAGCAGGAAAACCATATGCAATCACAGTTTTAGTGAAGGCACTGAACATTCAAATGACTCTGGAATATGTACCAGAATAATTCTCAAGGCTTAAATTGAAACACTGGACATCTGTGTTAGGTCTAACCTGAAAGGTAAAGTTGAAACAATGATGAGAATTTCTGTATCTTTTATTCCGACTAACATGTAAGATGAAAAATTTTGCCAAAAGGATTAGTTTGCCTCACATCCCAGTTTTACAGGCCACTTTGACCACTCAAAGAGTCTTAAGAGAAGTAAATTTATGGAATTTATAAGTATGTTTTTAGTCTTAATCAGGTCAGCATAAATTCTACCATACATGGACTAGTTAATATCCCTAGGGTATGTGCAATTCTGTGAACATGGGTGCTTCCCCCAATACCTAGCTCCTTACAAGGTATGACAGCATAACAGTCCATACAGTCTAATAAGACAGCAGTGCAGAAAAGCATAACTCCATGTTATCGAAAGCATAGGACTAAACCATTAAACAAACACCCACGTATGCAGTGTGCACAAACACAAAATAATATACTTTGAACCAAAATAAAGGACACTAATCTCCCATCCCACCTGATCACGTGTTAATATCCAAACTTCTTCTGTCATATCCCATGAAACAAAAGGATTCAGTTAATAATTTACAGAAAGACAATTAAAATATATCAAAAATTTACCCAGTCATTTTAGTGACCCAAGCTCCTTAATATAAATAATTATCAAACCGTTGAATTATCAATTCTCACAGTGCCTATCAATGGTTACAGTTGGGCTCATCTAACCATGCATAAGAACTTAGAGCAAACCTCAGCTATGGATCATTTTCCTCCAAACCTAAATCAGTGCCTGGCTCTAACTGTCTATTAGAATTCAAATTATCAATGAATTTGATTCTTTGTCTCATTACACCAATAGGAAGCATATACAACTAAGCAGCCTTTAATTTTCAATAAACAAACCTAGAATATGACTTGATTATTTTATCAAGGTTCAGATAAACCACCAGACATATGCATCAAGTTGCATCATTTTAGAGTAAATAAACAATGCTGAATACTATTGCCTAGATTTGTTGTTACACCAAATCCTCACTTCATTCACCTCAACATGCAGTAGAAGGATCACCTCCAGACAATCATAATATGTTATCATAATTATGCAGCAAAAGCATTATCCATGCATTAACAGAAGAAAGATGAACATAAAGTTCTGAAAGAGATATTCACATTGCAGATAAATATCATGATCAAATAAGTAACAAGTTCTATTTTTCAAAAACTACTATATTCACAACACTTTAAATCTTATTGATGAGAAAATATGGAAGTATATGTCAAAAGCAAATATATAAAGTGGAAGAAGGTTTTAGACCTGCTAGGTTTTCAGCAGCAAATCTGAGACAAACAGCTTTTAACTCCGAAGCATGATATTGGTCAGCCAAAGCTAGAATTTTGGCAACAGAATTGACAGATATATTCTTGCAGAGATGGGATTCACACATTAATTTCAGTCTCTCCAGACCATACCTATCTGCTGCCGCTAACAATTTTGCTATTAGTGTTTCAGATATTGATGACACAGAGGAGAAGGTAGACCCAACACTCTCCACATCTTCTGAAAGAGTGTCTCTGTATATAAAGTGCAACAAGGCCTGTTTGACACATAAAAGAAAAGCAGAAATAATGATTATAATACAATCACAGGAACAACAGTCAGATCTAAGCCCTTAAAGGAAAGGCAGAAAAAGGATGTGAATGTTTTCACCTTAAAAACCTTCGGATCAAAATTGGTGATGACTATCTCTTGCTTTTCTTCATCCATCCCATCAAAAAATTCTGATCGAAAAACAGGGGATCGAGCAGCTAATACCAACTTATGAGCATGAAATTTTTCCCCAGCCACATCAAATGTAATATCTGAACCTTCCATATTTTCCAGCAGCATACCAAAATGTGCTCCTATATTAGACTCTGGCACCTGAATTGAGTGTAATCGTGAACAATCTATTGCTGAAACGACAACTCCAACAGTACAATTTATTTTCAAGCAATCATCCTTGAGGTAATCTGATGTTTCAAGTAAAGCTCGTCTGAAAAAACGCTTGTACCCCCTAGATTAATGAGAACAGAGGAGAAAGAATAATTACTTAAGTCAGGTAAACAGCAACATGGACAATAAGTAGACTATTAACAGATTCCATTCAATTAGCTATAGAGCAGGCCTTCCCAAGATCAATACTATAATCAAATAAGTAGAAACTCAAACACTGCAGACACAGACACCCGAAGGTACACGTGAACAACATTTCAAAATACACAAATTCTTCCATAACAAAACACTTTATTCCTAACAAAGCAATATCTCACCTTGTTTACACGACAATTTATGTTTTATATTGAAATTAAAAGCTGATAAACAAGAGTCTTCGATCATAAGTCCAGCTGAAACCTCATAAAGCATCATTAGCATATGATATGTGCATAGAGAGAGACACATAAACATGTTAATACTAATATAGTTCCCACAACCAATATTCTTACTTCTCCTGATGGCAAAGGAATATCATTTGGTCCTCTTTCCAAACAAGAGGTACAAAGAGATCCACCAACATTCAAGATATTTCTTTTCTATAATTTTTTTGGAGACAGTCACATTACTTCAAAAGTATGAAGGGGTAACACAACAACGACCAAATTAGGCTCCGTTCTGTTGTTGTTTCCGCTACTTGCTTTTCCGTGCATTAAAATTAAAATTGTAATCTTTTGGGATAACAAAATGCAACGTTACATTCTAATCATTCATTATTTTGCTTTCCACCAATCGCTTTTGCGCAGACTGTATTCATTCAAATTCCAAATATTTTATCATTAATAAAATAAAAAAATTAAAACAAAAAAAAGAACAAGGATAAGGGGAAGAACCCTACCACATACTACCACGATATTTGAGGGAATAAGGCCCACTCTCAAGGGACCGATCGAAATGGCTATGAACCTTATGCTTGCCTTTACCGCTCTGATCCACAAGCGTAAGCTCGAAAAGCGCCCTAACATCGGTGCCTTCGCTAGCCAATGCAATGAAAACGGAGACATAAGTGGAATTATCTTCTGGGTTTTTGCCGTCGGGGTAGAAGTAAATAGCCCACTGGTAGCCGCCCACAGTGAAATTGTCGCTGGCAATGTGCTTCCCCACGCCAATCCCTTTGGCTAAGCTGTATCCCTGGATCACCAACCGGTGCGACCCGTTAACCGTCTCCGTCACCGACCGTGAGCTGGTTGGAGAAACCAGTGGGCTTTGCTCAACTTCTGCCGTCGCTGTCGGCGATGTTGCGCGGTTTGTCATTGGGGTATTTCAATGGTTTAGGGTTTTGGATTGGATAGATTCATCGAATTGAGGAAGAATTCGAGTGGAAGGCTCAAGAATCGTAGGCTTTTTCTATCTCTGGATTTTATTTTGTTTTTCTATAATAAGTAGAATGGAAAAGGAACGGCGATGGTATGAAATTCATATGTATTTGTGGATCCTCCTTGTCTTGTTGTCTGCATAACTTTAAATTTACAATTTTGACCAAGCCCTTTAAAGAAAAATATATTCTCACCTCCATAATGTCATTTCTTTTTCTAAAGTATTTAATTTAATTTGTTTTACATATATCTTTTGTGGTGAGTAATTTTTTCTTTTGTAGTAAGTGATTATTTTTTATTTTTAGAGTGAAAATATGTTAGTAGCTCTTGAGATTTTATTCTAAAAAATTAAATAATTTTAATCTTTTAGTTATTTTTTTTTACATATTATTTCAAAATCAAAAATCATTTGTACGACATATTATTTGAAACGAAAATATTACATCATTTGTCACTAAAATTATTTAACTTTTTAAAATAAAATTTCAAGAGTTAATAGCATATTTTCACTCTAAGAGCCTATTTGGTTTGATTTTTTTTTAATTTAAAAATTATTATGAAGTTTTTATGAAAAATAATAATTTTTAAAATTAAGTTAAAATTATTTGATAATTTTTTTTATAAGTTATAATTTTTATTAAAATTATCATAGAATGTATTTTTTTTGAGAAGGTAATATTGTAATTATTTTTAATAGATGAGTATATTTTTGAAACAAAAATAAAAATTCTCTTGTATTTAAAAAAAAAAAAAAAACTCCTCATAGAAGTTTTTCCTGAAACTCTTTTTTTTAAAATTTTATTTTTTAAAAAAATTACTTTTTTTTAAAAGCTTTTCAAAATTTATGTTTGGCTTACTTTTGCTTTTAAGAGGTAGATAAGTTGAAAAAAAAAAAACCAAACTAAATAAGCACTAAGTGCATGTTTTGCCTAACTTTTTTTCAGCTTATCTACCTCTTAAGTAAAAACTAGGCCAAACATAATCTTTTGAGAAGCTCTTAAAAAAAATAATTTTTTTTAAAAACAAAATTTTTAAAAAAAGAGTTTAAAAAAAACTCCAATGAGGAGCTTTTTCCTTTTTTTAAAAAAAAAATATAAAAAAAAAATTTATTTTTGTTTCAAAAATATCCTCATTTGTTAAAAATAATTACAATATTACCCTCTTAAAAAAAACCTTCTATGATAATTTTAATAAAATTTAATTATAAAAAAATATTTTAAAAAATTTTATCAAACAACTTTAGCTTAATTTTAAAAACTATTATTTTTCATAAAACCTTCAAAATAATTTTTAAATTAGAAAAAAACAAACCAAACAAACTCTAAGTCTTTTTTTTTTGCTCTCTTCTATTTAATCCTTCTCTTCTCTTTAGTGTCACCTCCCGTACATTTTTTTACTTATTTACAATACTTCCTCTTTCTTTTTTACAAGAATCTTTTTTATAAAAATTAATATATATATAGCTCCAGGTGATCAAATTTGGATGGTAAAACCCATTATGCTCATAATAGATATGAACACAACTAAAAAACCCTTGATATACATTGTGATTGCGAGATGGATCTTCACAGTTCTTTAACTACTCATTCAATGGATTGGAACACTAGAAAGAACAAAGTCAAGCTTCATTCTACCTCCTGCATTTGCCCACTTATTTACTCATCAATCTTTTTTTACCGAATCCTATGTATCACAATCACAAGTCACAAGCTTCGAGGCTTTAAAAAACAAATGGTCACCAATAGAATGTTCCTACTTGTTAGTGCTAGACATTCACACCTTATCTTAGGTTAACGACCGAAGAAGATTTGGTACAAACTGTTATCTGCAATAGTCTATCTTTAGTGCAATGAGACTAAAAATTAAAATCCAAATGTGATGAAGGTAAATCGCAGTTGTTACGACATTGCTCCTGTTGATTTCAGCCGTCACGGAAGCAATGCAACAACTTTTGGCCAACTTTTCCCCCCCTTTATACTCATTCATTAGTTCCCATGTAAAACAACTACACTTGTGCAAGTACTATGTACTCTCTTCACTCTTCTGCCTCTCCATTATGGGTCTCCGAAACAGAAGAAGATGCTGTGGCCTTCCCTTTTCTATCTGATGAGCCTGTGAGACCAATGTCCATGCTTTCCTCAGTTTTTGGCTTCTGCAGAAGTTGGAGCTGATGCTGCAACACATATAGAGAAAAGAGAAAATACGTTGAGAAAACAGTAGATCTGGCAATTTTGAACAAGATCTCATTAACACAACACGAAATTAGGAGAGTTCAGATTTTCTATAATTATGTTCATGTCATAATCATGTGAACCTGTTTATGCCACAAAAAATATTTGTCTTGTGCATGTTGACATGATTAATTCATATATGATATGTTTAATTAGTCTTATGTAACAGGTTTATACATTATTCAACATGTCTAACCCATTTAAACTCATATATTGAATTAGTATATCTAAAATACATAAAAAAAACTTACTATTCATATTTAAATAAGTTAATCGTCTCTAAATAGATTAACATGGCTAAACAGGTTAATCGTATTTAATGTGTTAACCTTATCATGTCGTGTAATCTGTGCAATAAATGTGTCGTGAACATGTCGACCCGTTTATCTGTTGTACCCTTACCTTTACATGACACAATTACCACATGTTAACACAAATTGCTAGCCCTATAAAACAGTAGTGATAAATTGGAACAGAGTTAGCTGATTTTACATTTTTTTTGATGTCCAAAGTTATTTTAACCAGAAAAACAACCCTCTAAACATAAGACAGAGACAATCAAATACCCTGCATCCTATTGCAAGCAATGCACTCCAAATCTCACCTTGATCACACAATTATATGGATACATAGTCTACTGAATCATAAGGTAGGGCACAAGAAATTACAACTGTCTTTGAAAATTTTGAAACACAATTGTATAAAGAAAGCAAGAATAGCACCACAACACTACATAAATGATACCTCAATCTTCTGTTGAATAATCTTCTGAGCTTCCAACTGAGAATCTGGAATATTCTGATAACTACCCGATCCCTCTCCTGAATTTCCATTGGCACCAGGTAACTCGAAAGGGACAAAAACACAATGTGGGAATTGCGGAAAGGACAAGTTTGCATGTCCACCAGGAATGGCAAACTGCTGTTGTCCAATGAATGTTCTTTCCCCACTAGATTCGACCTTGGTGGAGTCAGCCGAAGGCCCATAAGCCTGAGGAAGTACAGCATATCCAGGAGACCTACATGGAAAATGCACAAGGTTATAGTACCAGTTGGGACTAGCCAACTAATGCACTTAGAACCAGATCTGATCATGTAAAAAAACTGGCATCCATAGCACAATTGGAAAGCATGGCAGATGTGGGTGCAAAGACCTTGAATGTCTAGAGAGGCCTCTAAACCAATGAACCACTGATCAGCTTTTGAAACTAGCACTCAGATGCTACATGCTCTACTTGTGTTTAAAGGCTCCCCTTCCATTTGGGTTAGACAATTCACTTCATTTTACTACCCAATACTCACTAAATATCATATAGCTCGTGTAATAGATCTCATTTAAATGATTACCTTCTTATATAAATTTATGATTTCATTATTAAGTTTGAAAGAGACTAATTAGAGAACAGTGTTGCCACTCTATAATGGCCTATACATGCACACACACACACAACTTTTCTACAGCCCAAAAGTCAAACCAATTAGGTCTAAATGGCACATTCCCAACTCTCAAAGGTATAAGGAATTGCAATAACTGATAATTAGTGCACTACAATTGGCACATAATAAAAAACACATGGGAAAAAGAGGTGAGGTTATATAGAGCCAGCAAAATGAGGAAATGCAAATGTCATTGACAGACATGCAGTATTACAAGCATGAAACTACCTACCAAACTAGTGTGTTTGCAGAAGGATAGATGTAGGATTTCTCGTATATTGATGCTGCTGCAGCAGCAGCCTGAAGCCTGGCCTGATGCTGGGTCAAATTATCAGTGGCCATGTCACCACCAGGACCTTGGGTAGCTGAACTTGTGCTTGACCCTGTTCACACTTTAACAATTAGCCCATGTTTTTCAAACAGTGAAGTCAGTTTGGTTAATAGCAAAATTATAAAAATTAGAGGTGAAGCAATATCACTGCAGAACAAAGTGGTAATAATTAATGTCCAAATCCCAATTTCTTTGCAAACCAAATCAGCTTTCCAGCTTCTATATGCCATATAAGAATGGGGATGAGGAAAAGGTTATCCCCAAAATATAAGGACTAAAACATGGAAAACATCTTCAATATAGGCCTCAGAGTTGGGGAGGAAAAGCCTTCAAGTAATGCACCATACCAAAGTGCAAGCCTTGAAGCATGGGTAACACCTATGGACATTTTGCATTATTGCACCTTTTTTCAGGAGGCACATACCTTAACTAGCTTAAATGCAGATCAACAAGACACAAAAAGATAGCAACTAAAAAGATGAAGAACTGAATTTTGAGCTGATAATGGACAGGGAACATAAAGACCCCAAAGTTAACTTTACCCAATACCTAGGAGAAAGCAACAAACTTTTAAAAGTTTTGCAATTTATTTATGCACGATGCATATTATCTCAAACCAAACAGCGGAACTAATGGCTGGCATACACCAGTTTGGATTTACTAAAAAAATCCAAGTGCTCCAAGAAAAGATTTCACCTTTGAATAGATAATGTCACAATGAGATTACCTTGTTGATGAGCATCTGACCGAGGTCCATGTTGCCCTCCAGCTGAGCTTGTTCCGTTTTCAGGTGGTACAACCAGTGCTCTGCATGTAGGGCAGGTATGCTGTCTTTCTAGCCATGATCGAAGGCAGTGCACATGAAAAAGATGTCCACAAACTAACTTCTTTGCTGTGGTCATCTCTTCTCGACATATAATACAAGTTGCATCACTTCTGTTCACCCCATCAGTAAACAGTTAAGAACAGCAACTCAGAATACAATTAAAAGATTCTTGAATACCATAAAATATAACTTCACAAACAAATATTTGACTCACGCATTGAGCTCTTCTGGGGTTGCATCTGGGAATCTATCATTCATGTTTGAAGTGATCTTCCTATAACGCATGTAATCAGCAACACGAATTTTGAAATTCCTAAAGGTCTCATAGAGCTCCCGTATTAAGTGCAGAGGTACACCATAGTTCCTGCAGAAACCAATTAACAACCATGCAATGAATTAAGCTATAAGATATATAAAAGTGGATCAGGAGATCTGAGACTTTGGTAAAAAATATCCCTTTTATTTTTTTTCCTTTATTTTAAGACCTTGCAATGCCTGACCAAGCCTTCCATTTAAAAAGTGGCAACTGGGCAGGAATCTCAATACCTGTATGTAAGTCTTAGTTCTCTTGACTACTACACTAAACTTTTTTCAGGATCAGAAACTGATTTTCTGTGTCAAGACACCCAAATGCAATAGAAGCCAAGTTTGGTACTATCCCATTCATATATCAGCAAACCCATGATCGAAAAGCAGAAAAAATAACTGGATATATTTATGCCAATTGGTAACTATGCATTTGCTGACATTCTACCTGAATTACATTTTCATGTCTCAAGGATATAAAACAGTTCAGAAAACAGCTATCAAACTTGCTTGTACTCTCTAGATATGTGAGAAAACAAGTCTCAATCTTGAATGCCTCATCTACAGCAATTCTGATAAAAAACCATGTAGCCCTTAATAATATGGAGGTTTGCTCTGTTTCTCCATTCAACATGTGCAAGTTTATAACCCAGTAAATACAATCTGAAAATATGTAACTCACTGCCAAGATTTGAGCTTAGGTTGATGTCCATCAGCCCAATGCATCTGTATATATTAGAGAATTCTACATGCCTAATGCCACCTTTCAAAATAAAAGCTACCAAGATAACTGATAGGATTTGAAGCATGATACAAACTCCTAAAAGAGAGTGTAGCATTCTATCAAAAACCAACCAGAAAGATTTACAGCACTGCTTATAAAATTGCTTTAACATGCATTATGCCCTCAATTCATGCATGCCAAAAAGTTTTATAGTATCTCATGCATTAGAACATCATCCAATAGCCAAAAAATATATATGCAGGTGTATAATATAAACATAAATGTGATCATGCAGAAACTAAGAACAAGTAGCTTACATGAAGATCACAAGAAAGAAGCACAGATACATGGACAAGTGAAGCAAGTCCCGAATGAGCTCCAAGTAGAAGGTATAGACGGCCTTTTTTTCCCATTGTCCTTCCATAAGCATGTCACTCACATAGAAAACATATTTTACAAAGGTTGACACTGTCGTTGTTGCCAGTATCATGTATCTACAACCCAAAAGAAACCCAACATTAGTCAAAGCAAGAACAGATAAACTAGAAAATATACATCTGGACCACTTCCTAGTGAAGCGTAAAACATATTTTCAGCAACTTCACAAGCTCACAATTAGCATCTAATATATGTTTGAATGCCAAACAAAGAACAATGGTACATGTGAAAAATACAAATACACACACAGCACTTGCAAAAATACACAAGGGAGGAATAAAATATGGTCACATTTATGTAAAGTACTGTAAAACAAAGAATAGTTGGATTTTTACACACCTTTTCTCTTCCAGGAACCTTAATATTAGATTGGCGATAGACTTTAATATAATGTCAACTTCATTTATCCTTCAATTTCCATCATAAATGACATATTCAAAGAGTTTCTCTCTTATCTCTCTATAGCCTAGCACTCCTCTACAACATGCATAATTTTCTTAATCATGCTCCTACAATCCAAGATCCCAGTGCATATTTATCAGGACCTTAGTAAATCACAAAACAAGAACTGTGACTTCAAGACCATGCTCATCCTTGCCAATCCATTTTATTAAATCTAAAATGCTCAGGACAAGATAAATACAAAATGCAATTGAATGATGGCCCATTAAGTATGACAAATAGAAATGAATTAAGAAAATTTTCAACTGATAATCACAAAAGAAAGAAGAGGTGCTAACTTAAATAACTTACTCGAATGAAAAGAAGAGGGAGACTGACGCTTGTCGTGTTTGGATCAAAAACTTTATAGAACTGTACAAGAACAGACAATCTAGAAGAAGAAGGAAACCCATAAAAGAAACTATCCGAACATGAGACAACATGGAAACAGAAGGGGTTGTCTCAATGTACTCGACTCTCTTCTGTGCCAACCAATGCAAAGCCTTGATTAACAACAGAGCCGTAACCATTGCAAGAAACGTAACAGAGAAGTCCTGCCGAAAAATGGTGATTGCAAAGAGGATCTCCATGACCTCTCTCCATGACTGTTCATTCAACCTCTCGATCTCAGCTTCACGAAGAGACCCAAGAAATACTCGTTTCGTTAACTGCCATAAGGTACACATTATGACCAGGCCCATATTGAGAAGCAACACCAAGCTGATCTTAGAGGTTGATAAATAAACCATAGCAGGATAAAACTGGCCTCTACTGTTGAATGCATGATAAATTACAGCTAGCGTCGCAACCAAACTGAGACCAGCATAGGTTCGCAGCCTCATCATTTTGCTCTACCTGATACCAGACCACAATATTCAATCAAGAGAGGAAAATCAAAATCTAGAATTAACTTCAAAACTACAACTTCTTAATCGATTACCCTTACTCTTTCAAAGCATTTAATTCGCTAGGAAACAATTATATACGCACTAAGATCAAGTGAAACTATTAAAAAAATCAAATTTCATTAATTTTCTATATACTGCACAAAAAAGGGGGCACTTTATTAATTCAGATATAGTATCATGCTCAAAAGTAATCGGTATTTCGATTGTTTCCCCGAAATTATTTTCCTCCACAACCAAACAATTGATTCCAGAAACTCCCGCGAACGAAAAATTCTATTTAATAAGAGGAAAAGAGGAAGGGATCAGTACTGACCTGACAGATAACTTCGTTAGGGTTTTCGCGGGAAATGGGAACCGACAACAAGAGGAAGAGAATCCCTTCGCCTCCTTCGTGTCTTCTTTTTGCGGGAGAGAGATTTAACTGCAAATGCGACGGTATTTATTATTATTTATCTATTATTTATCCTTTGATTTTTGCAACACTTTGAACAAGAAAACAAAGGTTTTCACTTCAGCACTTTATTGGACGCAATTGCGGTCATCTTTACCAATCGGTGTAGTCCATGTGGACTGTGGGCCCTTACTTTTCAAATTAAAAACAAAATCTTTATTGGCTCTTGTCTGATTAATTCATATAAATTTAATGCAATTCAATATATGCACTATTTAATAATTTTGATATTTTCTATTAGAAAATTTTTAAATAAGTAATTATTAAATATATTATAATTGAAGCTTTTCATGATTTTTAAGTGATGATTAATTAATTGGTATTTTAACATTATTTTCATCAAAAAATGTTTTATTAAATGATTTCGTGACGAATAATTAAATATATCAAAAATAAAATTAAAAATTTTTAACCAATTAAATATTTTCAATGGCTAAACAAACACACCATATGTATTTATAATTTTCGTAATTTAAAATTTAATGTAAAAACATTCTCCTCCTTCCTCTCACAACTGGCAGCGACGCCGTTTCTTTCTCTCTTCTATCCTCTCGTCGTTTCCCTCACTTTCTGTCCGTCTGTGCACTGCAGCGACCTCCTCTCATTTTGATCTTTCCCCATTTTCTTTCCTTTTCTCTCCTCACTCGTCTTGTTCTTGCCCTATGTTACTATTAATCATAATTAAATATTATATATTTTCCTCTTTCTAACCTTTCTGCCACCCCTTTGCTCCGCCTTTCAACTTCAGCAAGCCCGTACCTTTTGGTCAAATAGGTAAACTTTCTTTTTTCTTCTTATGTTCAAGATTATTGTCATTATTAAGTTGACTTTCAATGGCCCAGATTTTATCATTTCAAACCTTTTTCTCAGTAAATATCTGTTTAATCTTAAATATTGTTAATTTGATGTGAATTTCAATTGATAGTGCATTGAGCTTTAGAATGCTGATTTGAGGTATATATTGGAATTCTTGAGTGAGTCTATTGAGGCCATTGAAGATTACGTTTGATTGCTCCTTTTCTTTTTCACGGTTTAAATTGATTAAATTTTGTAGGAATTCTGGATTGAATCTGAAAATGGGTCTTCTGCTGAAATTAGTTTTTGTACTTTTAGAAAGATGGAATTTTGGATGAGATTGGTTGGTTCTATAACCTTAGTTCAGATTGACTTTCATGAATATTCTATGTTGTGAAATGTTAATGCTTGCATGTCAGAAAAAATTGAGGAACTAAGTGGTCTGCCTAAATGCTTGATGCGGGATTTTAATCATCTTGAATTGTGGTTTCTTTTCATATCAACCAACATTCTTGGATTATTGTGGTTTCCTTATATCATTGTTCTTTGATGCATTATTTAATTATATATTGAGATTACAATGGTTCACTGATTTCATTCTTTTCGTATCTAGACTGGACACTGGATCTTAGCTTGACTACAATTGGGTTGATGATAAGAAAATGATGTCTGAAGATGCTGGACAGATGTTGGTCGTGTATGATGATCCTTCAGATCAACGATCTTTGTCTTTAGATGAAACCAGTAGCACAGAGGAATCACCTGATGAAACCCAGCTTTCCCTAGAAACTACTGATGATGCCATTCCATATATCGGGCAGAGATTTGCTACTCATGATGCAGCTTATGAATTTTATAGTGAATTTGCAAAGCGATGTGGCTTTTCAATCCGTCGTCATCGTACAGAAGGAAAGGATGGGGT
Source organism: Theobroma cacao (assembly GCF_000208745.1). NCBI lineage: Eukaryota > Viridiplantae > Streptophyta > Magnoliopsida > Malvales > Malvaceae > Theobroma > Theobroma cacao. The sequence goes on from NC_030858.1 coordinate 32,386,530, forward strand.
TGGCAAAGGACTTACAAGACGTTACTTTGTCTGTCATCGTGCTGGTAATACACCTCTCAAAACCTCAAATGATGGTAAACCCCAGAGAAACAGAAAATCATCCCGATGTGGATGTCAAGCTTACTTGCGGATAAGCAAAGTAACAGATTTAGGACCAGCAGAATGGCGTGTCACAGGGTTTGTGAACCACCACAATCATGAACTTTTAGAACCAAATCAAGTTCGTTTCCTTCCTGCATACCGAACCATATCAGATACAGATAAGAGCCGAATCCTTATGTTTGCAAAAACAGGAATCTCAGTGCAGCAAATGATGAGGCTGATGGAACTTGAGAAGTGTGTGGAGCCAGGATATCTACCTTTCACTGAGAAGGATGTGAGAAATTTACTTCAATCGTTCAGGAAATTAGATCAAGAAGATGAAAGCATAGATTTATTAAGAATGTGCAAAAACATAAAGGAGAAGGACTCCAACTTCAAATTTGAGTATACACTTGATTCAAACAACAGGTTAGAGAACATTGCCTGGTCATATGCATCATCAGTCCAGTCATATGATATCTTTGGTGATGCCGTGGTGTTTGACACGACTCATCGTTTGACTGCATTTGACATGCCACTTGGGATATGGGTTGGAATGAATAATTATGGCATGCCTTGCTTCTTTGGCTGTGTGCTTTTACGAGAAGAAAATTTGAGGTCATTGTCATGGGCATTAAAGGTAATAGAATATTATATAGCTTTTTTAAGTCTATCACATTTTTTTGCTTTTAGTTGCCAGTTTTGCTTGAATCCGACAAGTTTGTGCCCTTTTGCTCTTCTGACATTGCTGAAAGCAAAAGGGCAGGAGGAAGGGATGGTGGGAAATATGTATCCCTGGAACTGAATATTTCAATATCTGGGATAGATAGCTGGTGGTTTTAGTGAATATGGTAGATACACAAGATGATGACTTTTGATTATCTTTGTTATTGTAGAGGATTCTTCTGTATGGAGTGTCTACAGTATCAATAATACATTGTGGTTTACTGAGTTGATATGATTTAGGGCCAACTGTTGTTTTGTAATGCTAGGCAGTACATTTGAGCATGAACTTTGTGCAAGGGAAAAGAAAAAGAGGTTCGGATGCAAGAACATAATTTTTTTTTTTTGGTGAATAGTGTCCCATATACAGAAGATAATTGGCAAACCTCTAGAACATATATGCTTGGTGGTTCTCAAATTTTCTAGTTTTCTTCTTTCTCATTTTTGGTATTTAGTTTATAATTCTCTTTCTTCTTTTCGGTTTTATGTTGGGGCTTGCTAAACTAGTGTCTTTCTCTTTTTTCCATATGTGAAAGGCATTCTTAGGGTTCATGGATGGGAAGGCACCACAGACAATATTAACTGACCAAAATATGTGTCTCAAAGAAGCCATAGCCATTGAAATGCCTACAACTAAATATGCACTCTGCATATGGATGATTGTGGCAAAATTTCCATCCTGGTTTAATGCTGTTTTGGGAGAACGTTACAACGAGTGGAAGGCTGAGTTTTATCGACTCTACAATTTAGAGTCAATTGAGGATTTTGAATTGGGCTGGAAGGACATGGTCGACTCTTTTGGGCTACACACTAACAGGCATATTGCCAACTTGTTTGCATTACGCTCATTGTGGGCTTTGCCATACTTGAGAAGCCATTTCTTTGCAGGAATGACAACAACTGGCCACTCAAAGGCAATTAATGCTTTCATTCAAAGATTTTTAAGTGCACAGACTCGGCTTGCCCATTTTGTGGAACAAGTATGCTCTTTCTTTCTTTACTTTCATTCAAATTCAATTGTGTGAGTGTTTTATTGAAATATCTTGACGCATGATTCCTGTAGTAAGTGCATCTAGACTTTCTGTCTTAGTTGTTCCTCTTTGAAGATCTAGGAAAGAAATGATCTTGTAAAGGTGGCAGAATATGAAGATTAAATAGTAGTAAATAGTAGTTAAATTAGGCTTGTAAAAATTCTTATTTTATGAAATTGCCAGGCGCTTCTCTTTTATTGAGGGTGGCGATGTTAGCAGTTTTTAAGGCTCATCCAGTGCATATCTTGAATCTGAGGATACACTGACTAGTAAAACTGTTGCTCTTTGAAACATAAATAATGACAACCATTCAACTTAAGCCAATTTGTCTGAATTTTCTCCTGAAGTTGGTGTTTGCTCAATGTTATGTCCAGCAGTTGTAACCAAACAATAAAAATGGTTGCAGAAAATTTTTCAAGAGAAAAGTAGAAAAGGAATGGACTTCGTAAGAATGCTTATTTGGAAGTTATACCCTGACCTATACTTTCTTTAGAGTTGCAGCTTATCTACAGCTTAAACATTATTGATTCTGTATTAAGATATGTAAAGCCTACATTAGATTCTGGGGTTTGATCTACTTGCCTGACATCTTAACTTATACCTGATTCAGCAGTTAGGATTAAGATTTCTTTGTACCCAGCCTACAAGTTTATTGAACCATGTTTTTATTAGTTGATGGGGTCAAATCTTCTCGGGCTGCAGTCTCTATTTAAATGTTGAGTTTGGAAGACAGCTTCTGCCATTAAACTACAAACCTAAACCTTATCTGCTCAACTAAATTTCATTATCCTATTATCATTAGCATCACCATCCTCATGATGGGTGTGCAATTATCTTGGCATGTGTTTTCCTGTTCTTGATTATTGTACTTGTTATTGCTTGTAATGCATCTAAAATGTGGTTGTGGTTTGCCAGTTCTGATCGGCAATTCTTCATTCTTTATGTTATTATCTGTTCTGTTTGACAATTTGTCTTCCTTGTTGATTTAACCTTATTCAATCAGGTTGCTGTTGCTGTGGATTTTAAAGATCAAGCTGCAGAACAACAGACAATGCAGCAGAATCTTCAAAACATCTGCCTAAAAACAGGAGCTCCTATGGAATCTCATGCTGCCTCTATCCTCACTCCTTTTGCCTTCTCTAAGCTTCAAGAACAACTAGTTTTAGCTGCTCACTATGCATCATTTCAGATGGATGATGGCTTTCTTGTACGACATCATACAAAACTCGAGGGAGGCCGGAAAGTGTATTGGGTTCCTCAAGAAGGCATTATAAGTTGCAGCTGCCATCAGTTTGAGTTCTCTGGAATTCTTTGTCGGCATGCCCTTCGAGTTCTCTCAACTGGAAATTGCTTTCAGATTCCAGAGAGATATCTCCCTCTCCGCTGGAGACGGTTCTGCACATCACCTGCGAAGCTTCTGCATAGTTCTCCAACTGATCAAACAGAGAGGATTCAGTTGTTGCAGAGCATGGTATCAAGCCTTGTAGCAGAATCTGCCAAGTCAAAGGAGAGGTTGGATATTGCTACTGAGCAAGTCTCTATTCTTTTATCTCGCATAAGAGAGCAGCCAGTTACATCACAAGGTGTGCGAGATATTTCCCCTATTCATAGGAATCTTTGACTGGAAACTAAACAGTTAGCATACTCTGCATTCCAGACCCTCTGGTACCGGAGAAGGCTAATGACAAATTTTTGATAAGGTCATGTGGGGGGTTAGAAATGCAAGAGTTGATATAGGGTTCGGCCTTTGCATACTAAATTTTGTAGTTGTGTTACATGCAATCGAAATATACAAATTGCATTTCCTAGGCAGTGTTTTGCCCATTCTTAGGCATCATCTTGCATGACCGCTCATAGACGGAGGGAAGCAGAGAGCATGTTATTGAGGATTTTTGCATGTAAAATATATACATAGGAAGGAGCTTATCTTGTATAATATTCATGCGTTTTTTCTTCAGAAAAAAAAATATATGCCCATATTGTTTTTGTCTAATAGCATAAGATGAAATGTTCTAATCTGTTTGGCTTAGGTTTTTTTTCAGCTTATTCACCTTTAAAAGCAAAAGTCAAGTCAAATAAGGTTTTTAAGAAGTTCTCAAAAAAAAAACCAATTTTATTTTAAAGAACAAAATAAAAAAAAAAAAGCATAAAGAAAATCTCAAGATAGGCTCTTTCTCTTCTCTTTTTTCAAAACATATTAGTTTTTTAAAAATACTCCTCTTCCAATCAATCTCCCTCTCCTTTCTTACTCTTTGCAAATCACCATTCTGCAAACAAGGGATAGTAATGGATACCTTATTATAAGGTACTCACGGGTACTTGATCCGATTATATCGGGTTAAAGTACTTTATAATCGGATTTAAGACGAGTTCGAGTAGTGATTTTAATACTTGTATCAGGTTCGGGTAGGGTTAAGTTACTATCCCTTGGGTAGCCATTACCCGAACTCAATTATATTAATATTCAGATTACGCGGATACCCGCCTTAAATTCGATCTCAATATCCGTTTATATATATTATTGTTATTTAAATGATTAAATTAAAAAAATCAACATTAATATATTTATTAGAAGATGACAAATATATCAAAAAGTATGATTACTTAAATTATTAATGTGATGATATTTATATGTTTATATTAAAAAATTATTAAATTACTAATTATGTTTAAATAATATGAATATCATATTCATTTACAAAGAATATAATTACTATTATACATACTTCAAATATAAATATATTTATTTTTATTTTGTGTTAACATTAAAAAAATTATAACTTATAATATATATACTTAAAGAGAGTCTTTGAGATTAGAATAGTTTTGAAACTTATCTATTATTTTTTAATTTCATGTAATTAAATACAAACCCATATTATTAATTAAATTAATTCATGAACTTATGATTGTTAATTAACTTGTAATGCCTTTTAATATATATACTTTCTATATTGTGTTAATTTATAAGGAATAAAATTACATATATATATATATATACTTTAAATATAAACATATTTACTTTTTATTTTGTCTTAAAACATTACAAAAATTATAACTTATAAAATTATTAATTATAATATATATCTTTGTTTATATAAACTTATAATATATATACCTAAAGAGCAGTTGTGAGATTATAATAGTTTTGGAACCTAGCTATTTTTTTTAATTTCATGTAATTAAGGATGAACCCATATTATTAATTAAATTAATTCTTGAAACAATAATTATTAATTAACTTGTAATGTCATTTAATATATATACTTTATATATGTCAAGCCCTACTCTATAATATACTTNATATATATATATATATATATATATATATATATACCTTTGTTTATATAAACTTATAATATATAAACTTAATTATCTAACAAGAAGTTGTGAGATTAAAATAGTTTTGAAATATAGCTATTTTTTTAATTTCATGTAATTAAAGACAAACTCAAATAATTAATTTAATTAATTAATGAAACTATGATTATTAATTAACTTGTAATATCTTTTAATATCTATGCTTTATATATATTAGGTTCATTTATAAGGAATATAATTACTATTATATATATACAATAAAATACTTTTAATATATATATATACTTTAAATATAACTATATTTACTATTTATTTTGCTTTAATATTATATAAATTATAACTTATAAAATTATTAATTATAATATATATATATACACGCTTTACAGTATATACCTTGTAATGTCTTTTAATGCATACACTTTATATTATTATTATATTCATTTATAAAGAATATAATTAATATTATATAAGTTCATAATTACTAAACAATAAAGTAATATTGATTTATATTATATATTATTTTCATTTATAAACATACTTTATAGTTTTTGATTATTTAAATTTAAATTTTATTATTTGCGTTTTTATTAATTTAATTAGTAGTTAATTATATGAAATATATAAGAGAAATATTATTGTATATGGATATGGGTTCGGGTAGTTGGGTATCTATGAAGAACATTTTAATAAATTTTTTATCTAATTGGGTTTTTAAACGGGTTAAGATAATTATTAGATAGTGAGAATGCATTAGGGTTAGGATTAGGGTAAAAAATTTTAAAATTATTTTGGTAATTAATAAGATTTAGGTACCTCAAAATTAACAGATATCATACTCGTTCACAACCCTACTCCAAACAATCAATCTCCCTTTCCTTTTGTCTGCAAATTATCATTTTTCAATGCAAATAGTAATCTCTCTCTCCTCTACCTCTTTTTACAAAGAAGACTCAATAACAGAATAACAAAATTTAAAATTTTATTATTCTTACAAATATTAAGAGAAAAGAAAACTCAAAATTCAAAATTGCATTTAGATATTATTTAAAGTTTTCTCTCTTCTTCATCAAAAAGGATTTTAATTTTAAATACAATAATTTCTTTTTTCTCTTCCTTTTTAGGAATTGAAGCATCATGATCTGATTGTTTATTAGATCAGTAAAAATCTAATACTAGTATTATTATATAAGTTTGAAAGTTGTTCCGTTTTTTATAAATTTCTTTGATTTTAATATCTGAAATTGTATATAAATTTGAAAAAGAGTTATTACACTTTGATTTATCACGTGATTAAATATGGCATAAATACTCTTTATGGTAATTTTAATCAAAATTAGAGCTTATATAATTTATTTTATTAAATAGTTTACCAAATAGCTCTAACTTAATTTTAAAAGCTATTATCTTTCATAAGAGCTTTATAATAGCTTTTAAATTAAAAAAAGTTAGGCCAAACAGGCTTTTAATAAGCTTGCTTAGCAAACAACTTTAGCTTAATTTTAAAAATTATTATTTTTCGTAAGAGTTTTATAATAACTTTTAAGTTAAAAAAAAATTAGACCAAACGGGCTCTTAATGAGCTTTGTTTTTAAGGTGTTTCTTGTTTTTAAGGTGTTTCTTGATAAGTTGTAAAGATCAAGAAGAGTTTTGTTTTTAAGATGTTGATAATTGATTTAGAGTTGAGATTAAGAAATTTCATTTTGAAGGGAGCAGATTCAAACCTTTAACCTTTGTTAGTTCTTGTAAGTTGTAAGGATCAAGAAGGTTGGATTGGTTCAAACTTAACCCTAGTTAGTTCTTATAAGTTGTAAGGATCAAGAAGGTTAGATTGGTTTGTTTAATATGATCATATTATAATGCTTCATTTTCATATATAATTTTAACCATTGATGAGTATGGAATATCCGCAAATTTCTTGTAAGATTTTTTTTTTTGAAAAAAGAATTTAAACTCTACTCTTTAAGCAGTGAGATCATAAAACAACTAATGAGTCAAATATTCAGGTGCAATCTCTTGTAAGATTTAAGCTCACTTAATTCATATGAGATGGTAACAACTATAATAAGGTTGATCTTATTGTAAGCTTGTCCTTACTTGTTAAACAGGTAAACAATATATGTAAATTTTAATTTTATCTATTTTATGTAATTTTTATCTTTAATTTCATGTTTTTACGTTAAAATATAAAAAATATTTTTTTAATTACTATTATATATTTAAATATTATATTATAATTTAAAGGTAAAAAGTATAATACCATTTAATGTTAACATTATAATTATATAATTATAATATACACAACAATAACGTTAATGTTAATTTACATAATGTTAATGTTACATATTAATGTCACTAGACTATGGCCCGTGCGTTGCACATAGGCCTCTTTCTACCTCTCTTTTTCTTTTTTCAATACGTTTTTTCTTATTTTCTATGGTTTCCAAATGGCTAAAAGAGAAAGTCCATTCGAAACTTCCTTTTACTTATGTAATAAATATAGTATTATATGATATTAAAATTTTAAATTAAACTCATTACATTATAACATGACGCTAAATGTTATGTATTAAATTTTTAATTGAAAAATATTATTTGATTTAAACATTAATATTTTTAATTTTTATGTCATAATATTTAAAGTGAATTTGAGAGGATAGAAATTAGTTTTATCAAAGTTTATGTAAAAAAAATTAAAATTTTGATTTTTGTACTTTATATTATATGAATTTTTACATTTAATTTTTAAAATTTAATTTTTAAAAGTTAATTTTTACTATAAATATTTATATTCTTATTATTATACATTTATATCAACATTTGTAAAAGGTTAATTTCCATTATAAGTACAATAACTCTTATATCTTTGCATCAATGCAATAATACTTAATCCAATTGAATATATTTTTATTCTATATATCCAATAATATATTTTTATCCTTATTCTTGTACATTTATATTAAAATTGAAAAAAATGGAATGAAACATAAAAAAATCCTAAACTCTTCTGAAAAATTCAAATAAATCTTGATTCTTTTATTGTGTTACAAACAAGCTCTTATACCTTTGTTTTGATTCAAATAAATTTTTATATTTTTATTTTGAGTCAAATAAACTGTTATAACTAATGGTTAACTTAATCAAACTGTCCTTTCTCATTTTATGCCACGAACTGTTAACGTGACATACTAATATAACATGATGATATGACCATGTGATATTTTCACATTTCACATTAGCATCATGTTAACATAAAAAATGATAAGTGACATTTTGACTAATGATAATTAATTAATCATTAATCATAAAACATTATTATACCTAAAATAAAAATATTGAGGCTTGATTGAACATAATTGAAAAATAAGGATTTATTTGAATTTTTTGAATAGTTCAGGGTCTTTTTCAAACATTATATCAAAAAAATTGATTTAACATTAACATTTTTAATTTTATATGTCAAAATATTTACAATGAATATTATGTTTATATAAAAAAATTAAATTTTAATTTTTGTAGTTTGTGTGATATGAATTTTTACTTTTATCCTTATAAATTTAGATCAGATTTTTAAAAAATTAATTTTCACTATAAGTATTTTATTATATGTATAAGGTCAAGATTTGTACTACAATGAGTTGTTATTGTAATTCTTATACATTTATGTCATTTTTTTAATAAAGAAATTTAATGGCAACTTGTTAGAGATGAACTGTTACCACTTATCGATTTAGGAGGTATGATTACAGTATCATACATTACTCTTTGCCGTGACAAGTTTTTTTTTTTATATACTGGAAGTTCCCGCAAGGCCTAACTACCTTGCAATTGTTTTATTAATAGTAATAAAATTAAGTATAGTAGAGAGGGGGACCGAAACTTTACCTCCAGAATTACATGAGCAATAAGGGATAGACTTCCTAGTACAAGGATTACCACCTTTGCTATAATTTCTAGTGTAAATGATAAGTAATTTACCTATGTACAAGGATCTGTAAGAATTTTAGAAAAATTAACAATACAAGGAAATGAAAAAAATAAAAAAAGAATACTACTCCTTTACATTTATTTAAAACGAACATAAGGTAAATTTAATCTATCTAATTTAAGAATACCACATAGTTCGCCTCGTGCTTTAGTAAATACACAAAAATCCTAATGACTGTAGCCTTAATTAGACAAAAATTTGCTGCCTGATTACTTTCTCGATAAATATGCGAATTTCTATAAGAAATATTTTGCAAATATTTCCTTATAGATTCCAATAAATACCGTATGTCATGGGACCCTTTTTGAGAATATTAGATCATCTGAATCACCACCAATGCATCCACCTCTATCCATAAATTATTAATATTGTACTCTTGGCACAATAGTAAGCCCCTAAGCAGCACCTGTAGCTCTGCTTGCAAGGAATTAGAAGAACCAATGTTTTCTGAGAAACCAAAAACGAGCATACTTGTGTGATCTCGAAGGACGCCTCCACCTGCAACCAACTGCCTATTTTTAGAACTACCATCTACAGACACTGTAAAAAAAGCAATAATAAAATTTTAGTAATTAAATAAATTTATACGTGAACAATTTTTATAGCGTAAAAGCTAAATAAATTTATACATACTGAAATACAGTAAGCCAAAATATTTAATTTAATTTACAATAACAAGAGGGTCCCTGAATAAACAAAAGTAAAGAGAACTGTGAACCTACGGTTTGAAAAATGCAGATCCAATGATAGTCCTCGATGAGATCAGCTATTAACAGTCTATACTGAACCTGAAATGGGTGAAAGGAGGG
>NC_030858.1:32399300-32403397 GCF_000208745.1 Theobroma cacao
TAAATAAGAAAAGAATAAAAAATAATATATATATAATATTTTAGTAAATGTTTAGTTTTACAAAGAACTTATGTTTAGGAAAATATTTATTACAAATGTATAATAAAAATATAAAAAAATAATGATAAAAAAAGGGGAAAATGATAATAATATTCCATGACATTAACTATAAGTACTATGAACCGATGATGGGATGATTGGTCGAGACGCGAGAAGTCGCAATCTCGGACCCATATTCCCTAGGTTCGGAATCCGAATCAAGGCTCCACCAGTACGATGGGAGGGCCTCGATTTCAAGATACCGAAATTTTTAATAAATAAAGAATTTGACTATACAAAAAATTACTCAATAAAAATAATAAATAAATAACAATAGATAAAAAGAAATGATAAAAATAATAATAATTCAAATATATAGTAAATAATTAATTTGTGAAAATGCAATATACATGACATTAAATAAATAGACAAAATAAATAAAAAATAAGGAAAAAAATCCAAAACAATAGCTAATTTAAAATTAATCATTAAATATCTAATGGTATAAACTATAGATTAATAAAATGTTATGTAAAAGAAAAATAAAATTTTGTTCACTAAAATAACATGAAATTATAAACAATTTATCTAATTATAAAAGGAAAATATAAGAACTTAGAATAAAAAATGTAAAGTATGAAAAAATAATAATAAGAAATAAAATAAAAAATATGATAATAAAAAATAAAATAAAAATAATAATTAAATAATAATAAATGACAAAAAAATAGATAATTGCATTAGCATAGTATATATATATATATTGCATCATACATATCATTGCATATAAGTATTTTTGTTTACAAGTTAAGCCTCGATGATGGGATCTTCCGAGGGTCTTGCGAAGGCGGGTATTCCTTGAAAAGTTTTCTAGGTAAAAAGGTGTCCCCGGGTCCCACCAGTATGATGGGAGGGCTCGAGAAACGTCTTTAATAAAAGGTCTTTGCTCGTATTAGGTTCATTATTCACGAAAATTTTATTTTAAAAGAAAACGTACGATGACCCTGATGACGGGATTTATTCGTCGAATTTGAGAAGGCGAATTTCTCGAATGATTCCCTAGGTGAGAGAATACCTCGGATCTCACCAGTATGATGGGCGGATCCGAGAGAATATCCTCGATAAAAGGTTATTTGTCCGACATTTTTATCTCACGCCATGCATCTCATCTTGCCTCACATTTGCATTCCATTTTAGGTTAAATAGGAGATAAAATACGAGATTAATAACTAAGGAAATATAGTGAACTAAAAAAAAAATTAAAGCCTAACAGGATAATCTAAAAAATGGTATCATTCATGGAACGGGCGTCCTAGGGGTGCTAATCCTTCCTCGGGTATAACCGTACTCCCGAACTTAGATCTAGAAAAACGTAGACCAGTTTAAGGTTCTTTTCGATGGGCTTAAAATTAATTTAAAGCTTCATCGATTAGAATTGAGTCAATAGGTGGCCAATCACACCTAGTAAAAAAGATTGGTGGTGACTCCTAGTTTTAGAGTTTTCACTCGCATCTGGCGGTCGGGTTCTCGGACCCGCACGTTACGACAGCTGGCCACTCCGCTGAGGACTGCCGAGAGTCGAACCATTAAATAATAATAGGTTATCCAAGGCTTTAAATAATTCAATGTTTCCTTAGTATTAATGACTTGCTCTGCATATTTTGTTTGATGCATTTTTTTATTGCTTTTAATAATTGTGGGGATTTAGGATAGAGGGATGTGAGATTATTGGTCCAAAATTGATGTCTTCCTTCACACACACAGCACATTTTGTACTCATGCATAAGCCCTCTACCCGGGCTATGTCCATATTTAGAAGGGAGTTTAGTAGCTACGCTCTCGTGAGGTGATAACCTCCGCACGGGCAAGTGAAGACTCCCACTCAGATCGAACCTAGTCCGTTCGAAGCCTGTAATGGGTGATGACTAGGGTGCCTTATGAGTCCGCATGGACGACAGTGAGGAACGATTTGGGAACCTTTAGCTCCATTTGTAATCCAAACTCAGCATATAGAAAATTACGAGTAACCTTCCTTTAGGTAGAGCCATTCCAACATACTGTGAAGGAGGTACCCGTAAATAGGAACACATGAAGGAATACTTCTCAGTCTCTCTATTTTGACTTCTTGCATAACATTATGGAAATAAAAAAAAGTAAGGAAAAGGAAACAAACAAAGTCTTTTCTTTTATTTTTTTTGTTCTTTAAAAATTATGAAAATAAATAAAAATAAAAAAGAATAAAGAATTAAGAACGATATTTCTGTCAATTGTTTTTTCTCGTAAAAAATAAAAAAAGAAGAAAAAAAATAAATAAAAAGGAAAGACAAAGATCTTCCATCTAAATAGGAATGAAAAAAGAAATAAAAAGGGTTTTTCATTTCTTTCATTATGTTCAAAAAAAAAAGAAAAAGGAAAAAAGGATTTTAATTTTGAATAAATCTTCCACTTTTCATTTTTACATGATTTTTAAATGGTTTATGTTGTGCTCGCATTGCATGTACAGTGTTTAAATTTTCTTACATTTTAGGGGTATTTCATTGCATATCATTGCATCCATTCATCAAAGCATTATTGCATTTCATGAATTCATACACATGACATATTTGCATCCATATCCATATATTCATCTTTTCTTTTTTTCTAGCCATATTTATTCCCATAATAAAGAACCACATAGTTTTATTAGGTTTGAAGGAAATAAAATAAATCAACATATATGGAAAACATCTAGAAAAGTTTCAGTCAAATTTCAAAATTCTTTGCTAATTTATTTGATTTGAATCTTGGGGGGTTGAAAGGATATGGAACATCAGTTGGAAGCAAGGATAAGTGCACTAGAGTGCAATCAAGAAGAGTTCGGATATGATCTTCGAGAGATGAAAGGACAGATTGCCAAATTGATGAAAATGGTTAAATGTCTTAACAAAACCAATGGGATTCACCCTCAAGAATTCCAATTGCTTCAAACCAAACCACGCCTTAAGCAGCCATTGATGGAAGACCAATTTGTCCTTGATAAGACCAATATTTCACTCAGTGACCCAAGTAAAGATCAAGGTTTGGAAAAAGTTATGAAAGGGATGGACGAGTTGAATATGTAGATGGTTGAATTAAAGAGCTCAATATCCAAGATGGGACCTCTAAGCTCTGCACCACCTTTAAACAATGGTTTGGCACCAAGCACATACTTCCAACCTACCCCGTTTGGACCAACTTTTCAACCCATGAACATTGGTTTGCGTCTAAGTTTTCACCCTTGCCCAAGCACCTTTCGACCACCTTCTCAACAAGCTCCTCAAGCCCAATTGTTCACACCATCACCTATCACCCCTGCTCCTAGCCTAGGTGTCATCCAAAAACAATCCAAAAAGAAACAACATAAGCAATTGGATTCCATTCCCATTTCTTATGGAGAACTTTTTCACCAATTGGTTCAGGATCACCTTGTTGCTGTTATGCCTATAGAACCCTTGAAACCTCCATATCCAAAATGGTATAATCCAAATGCAAGATGTGATTATCATGGTGGAGTCATGGGACATTCCATTGAAGATTGTATTGCATTCAAGCATAAGGTACAAGCATTGATAGATATAAAATGGTTTGATCCATCAAAGATGGTCGGACAAGGTGATAAGATATCCAAATAGGCATCTAGGTGGCAAAAGTGGACTTTGTTAGGACTTTTTCTTTTTGAGTAAAAGTTTTTAAGGTTTTAGGATATTTAATGTTTAGACATAGTTGTGCTTAATTTCTTTTGAAGTTTGGATTTATGTTAGTGAGCAATTATTAGAAAATGAATTTGTTCTTTGAATGATGCAAGGAAATTATCACAATTTGGATCAAATTTTGTTTCATAATAACAAGGAGGATTTCACAAAAAAAAAAGAGAAAAAATGAAACAAAAAAAAAATATAAAATACAAAAAAAAGATAAAATAAAAAATGATGATTAATGGAAAAATAAATGTTTTACACAACTTAGATTTTGTGGTAATCTCATCATGCATAAAAAGTGCCCCGAATCATTCGTCATCTATTGACTCATAAGTCATCTTG